>NC_137827.1:5584981-5697481 GCF_963921795.1 Nannobrachium achirus
AGACAGACAGCCTAGCTGCCAGCTATAGCCACTCATCAAATCAAAACACAACAAACAACACAGACCAGCATGCTTCCGATTCTGAACATAATAGCAACCAATATCCAAATAGCAACCAATATCCAAAGCCATATCTCATCTTAAATGATAACAGCATGAATTGGCACGGCGATCAGGCAGGATAGCCGCAAATTGCAACACTAGATTTTCTAGGGATCTAGAGATCTAGGGTTGCAATACCTCCCTAGCCGCAAATTGCAACACTAGATTTGTTTATACTCGGATGAATCTAGGGTTGCAATACCTCCCATAGGGATCCAATGCATGAAAACAGTTTTTTGCTATCTGATTCTATTAAACGACTTCAAACTCACCAATATTGTGGCTCTATGGAAAGCTTGGAATTTACTCTAGCTATCTGCAAAGTGTTTGTTTCTGAAAATTCCACCGTGGAATTGTTATGATTTATTTTCTGTCAATAAAATCCGAGCAGCCATGTTTTTTTTCTAAGTCTTGAACTTAGGAAGCGCTCGTCTCCTATAACACCACGTCCCGCTGCCTCCTGCATTAGGCTATGTGACAGAACCAGCTGGTACACAGGACTGCTGAGTGACTTCCCACGAGCGCTTCCAAACTCCAGCACTTAGAAAAAATAATCACCCGAACTGAATTTCTTGACAGAAAATAAAATCATAACAATTCCACGGTGGATTTTTCAGAAACAAACACTTTGCAGATAGCAAGAGTAAATTCCAAGCTTTCCATAGAGCCACAATATTGGTGAGTTTGAAGTTGTTTAATACAATCAGATAGCAAAAAACTGTTTTCATGCATTGGATCCTTATGGGAGGTATTGCAACCCTAGATTCATCCGAGTATAAAAGAATCTAGTGTTGCAATTTGCGGCTAATACCTCCCATAGGCAGATAATGCATCAAAACGTTATTTTGCTATCTGATTGTATTAAACGACGTCAAACTCACCAATATTGCGGCTCTATGGAAAGCTTGGAATTTACTATTGCTATCTGCTAAGTGTTTGTTTCTGAAAAGTCCACCGTATAATTGTTATGATTTATTTTCTGTCAAGAAATCCGAGCAGACATGGTTTATTTTCTAAGTGTTGAACTTCGGAAGCGCTTGTCTTCTATAACGCCATGTCCCGCTGCCTCCTGCATAACGTGACATTTAGAACCAGGTATTGCAACCCTAGATTCATCTGATTATTAAAAAAATCTAGTGTTGCAATTTGCGGCTACAGGCAGGATATACATTATATCGTGACTGTCGGGCAGAAACCTCGTATCTCCAAGTTTCAAATTTGTACTTTTTTCACCAAGCAAAGCCTTGCTTCATCATACAAGGCTGTTGCACAAATGTAGTGAAAACAGCCGATCTACAAGCACACAACGCCTCGCACCGCGAGGCGTTGTGTGCTTGTAGATCTGCTATTTTCACTAGTTTAGTTCCTTTTTTTTTAAATGATAAATACAAAACGAACGGTCTTGGACATACAAGGTTTCCACCCGACAACGGCGATACATTAGAATGGTTCATAAGTCATAAACTCACCATCAGATTCAGTCACCCCAACAGTCAGCCACAGTGTCCAAACAACATCATAATCCTGATTACTGTTTATCCATTGTCCTGAGTTTTTAATCAGTTGTAATGCCATGCTAACTTTAAATGATCAGTATATTACAGTCTGGTATCAAGGCTACAGATTAAATGATCAGTATATGACAGTCTGGTATCAAGGCTACAGATTACAAAATGTGTCCTAAAGTTGGACTTTCTGATTTGACCAATTCAACAGTTTCAGGAACAGAACAGGAACACTGCTAGACTGCTAGGACCAGTGTTGCCAGGTTATATGTGAAAGAAACAAGCAACCAGGTCTATGAATACATGCCCAAACGTGTCGCTTAACACGCAAGACCTGGCAACACCTCCAAGATCAGTGTTGCCAGGTTATATGCGAGAGAAACAAGCAACCAGGTCTATGAATACATGCCCAAATGTATCGCTTGTGAAGCAAGACCTGGCAACACCGCATACAGCGATATTAGACCTGTGTGGGACCAAAAAACAGGATCATCGGGTATTGATGATTATAGTATTAGGAAGATCTTTTTTCAAGTAAGTCATACATGGGCAACTGGCGGCCCGGGGGCCAAATGCGGCCTCCACCTTCACTTAATGCAGCCCGCATGTTAATATCGGAATACTGATATTATTGATTTCAGCTGTTAAGATTCCAAACATGCAAATGTGACCCACTTTAATTAGGCGACTTCAGTCTATATTAGTAGTTGAATGACTAGTATAGTAGTATTAAAATGTTAGTCTTTTTTCTGTCCAATGTATTTGTATTTAAGTTCATAAAGTTAATAAAGTAACTAAATGGCACTCTGACATCACGCTCTGACATGACTGTGATATCAGGGGAACAGAATCCCCTTTATGCCCATATATGGAGTCCCCTTTCTGGAGGCCCATATCTATCAGGACTTCATATGGGAATGCCCATATATGGAGGCCACATCGGCAGGGGAACCACACTAACAGAAACCCTTTTATGCCCATACATGGAGTTCCCTGGTGTCATCAATATACAAGACTTCATATTGGAATGCCCATATATGGAGGCCACACCGGCCACATACCACACTAACAGAATCCATATATGGCCAAGATAGATGATCAAGACAGCCCATGGGCATAAAAGGGATTGTATATGATGTCAGATGTCATAGGACTTTCACATAACGAATAACTGAGTAAGCATGTTTGGACTCTCACAGCATATCTCCATATACAGTACATGGATCTCCATATATGGGTACCAGGGGTCTCCATATATGGGTAACTGGTCCGATATACATCACTGGCCAGATGGCCAGTGACGAGGCGTCTTACTAGTACTGTTTTTGTTTATCATGTCATTGGAGATTCATGGATCATCCTTTGAAACGTTACATCAACAAGCTATATTGATTACTGAGCCCATGCATGCATGAGTGACAAGGCGCTTCTAATCACCTGACAGGGGGGGAGCTTACCCGGTTGGACTTAGCATGTGGAAGGAACGTTATTCCACCCAGTTCCTTTCCCCTCCACCAGGCTGCCTGGAACTAAATATTTTGAGATGGGGGTCCGTGGCCAAATACATATCATTTTGGGGGTCCTTCACACAAAAAGGTTTGAGCACCACTGACATAGAAACATGTTTTTCAAAAAACCTTAGAAGGATTTGAAATAATCAAAGACTCGCACAAATGTTCACAATTTAAAAAAAATAGCAGGTCTACAAGCTCGGAGTGCCACGTTGCGAGCCTGTATATCTGCTATTTTTCAATAGTTAACACATGGGTGACTAACAGGTCATTTTGGCCGATTTTGAGATTGCTAAGTGCAATAACTCTCTCCGTGACGTTCTCAGAAATGTCCCCTTCCATGACTTTTCCTAAATACTCAAGACATATGTTCTCGTTTTTTTTCCCCTTCTGAAACATTTCTTAAGTATGAAATAATATACATTTATACCACTCTGACTGCATTTATAGGTCAAATTGACAGGTACATTCTTTCAATTTTTTGCAAAACCTCTTCCCCCTTTGCCAGCGGGGGTTCTATTGTCAATAGAACAACAGACAATAGAACCCCCGCTGGCAGCAGGGGAGGAGGTGTTGTTCTCCTGGGCAAGGGAGAGAATTTACCTGTCAATTTGACCTATAAATGCAGTCAGAGTGGTAGTTTTTTTTTATTTTCAGTCACCCAAGTGTTAAAGCACAAAACAATGCATAATAATGCGTTCCCAGTCTAAATGGGTTAAACCCCCTCCTCCCCCTATGAAGAACATTCATGGGGGTCCTTGTATCCAGGGCCCAGGATTTGGTTCAGACACCCCTGCACTCGCTCACACACCCTTCATACCACAGATATAAAAAGCTAGATGCCTCGTTCGACTCTGCAGTTCATTGGAGCGACGTGCATCAATTGTAGTCCGGACTTCCTGGAAAAACCAAGGGAATGCTGACAGTCAAGTGACTACTGGCCAATCGCAGCGCGACTTTTCCGGGACTTATCCAAGGACTACAATTCATTTCAACAGAGCCAGTTCCGATGTTGCGCGGCTCAGCTGTTCTTACAGGCTGCGTACGTAAAGACCCGCCCCCCACCTACCTCTGATTGGCCTAGCAACTTCCCTATGTGTGACGCACTTGGAAGCAATGCACACGTGATTCCCTTGGTCCCTGGATGCATATGCATCAGAGTCGAAGGAGGCTTCTACCTTTCTATGTCTATGCTTCATACACCTGCAGTCTCCTTGGTCCCTGCACGGCCAACCCCGGTGTTCTTAACCGCCCACGCACCACTCAACTGTCTCTAATTGGTTCATTAACACCCACTCAGCCTCGTTAGGAAGGCCATGACAAACTAATTATCCTCTCACCTTCTGAAAATAAGGCCCCAGTTTAGTTAGGGCTGGGAAAACAATGTTGGATGCATTTTGATTGTGATCTGATTTACGACATTAATCTCATTACAAAAATAATTAAATAAAATAAGTTGCAATTAATGGAAATGTTGTTATTGATATCTTGGGGGAAGCAGGTGATTACGCTGAGGATGGAAAACATAACGTATTTTAATAGTCGAGGGGGTTTCTGCTGCCGTGAGGCACAAAACGTTAAAGTGAGTCAACTAAATACATTTCATTAAAAACTTTGAAGAGAACATTGTGACACTTATTGTACTGAATACTGAAGCACAGTGGTTTTCAACCAGTGGTATGCCTATGCGTGTACAGTGTTGGGGAAGTTGCTTTGAAAGCGTAACTTGTACAGTTACGAGTAAGTAACTCACCATGGCAGTAACTTGATCAAGTTAAAGTTATACCCCTGGAGAAATGTAACTTATAAAGTTTCAAGTTACATAGAAAAAGTAACTTGAGTAACTTGAGTTACTTTTTTTTCAGCGTTAAATTGAGAATGTACATTTGGTGTACATGAAACAAAATATATCGGGGGCACGGTGGCGCAGTGGTTAGTGCTTCGCCTCACAGCTAGAAGGTCCTGGGTTCGATTCCCGCCGGGGGACGCTGTGGGTGCTGGGGGTGTGCTGGGGGTGTGTTTCTCCCTCCGCGTCATCAGCGCCCACACCCTAGGTGGGGTCGGCGATAGGGCCTTTCTGTGTGGAGTTTGCATGTTCTCCCTGTGTCTCCTAGGGTTGATACCCTCACAAAAACATGCAGTAATCCTGGTCTCAATAATGCCTTCCCCATGCCAGCCGGGGTGCTTGATGGAGGGGAAAGGAACTGGTTGGAATAACGTGTTCCTTCCACACTCTACGTCCATCCCGGGGAAATCCCCCCTGTCAGGTGAAAAGAAACAACGTGGACTACTCATGCATTGAAGGAAGCATGAGGTCAGTCCGTTGTCTCCCCAGGCGCGGCAGAGAGAGAGATTACATAGACAATTGGCACTGGGTGAAAAATGGGTTGCAAAATCGCAACCCAAAAAGCAAAGCATTAAGCCAAAATATGTAGAACTTTCTTGACCCGACGTGATGTTATAAGTGGTAACAGTCTGGACTGGTTCTGCTGTCTGTCGGCAAAGTTGCATCGCAGATTTGCGGTAAATGTAAAACTCCACGAGGGTACAGATTAACCACAAGTAATTATAACAAAACACACCCGCTCATATAATTCCCAAGTATATGATGAGCTGCTGAGCTAATTAATCAGCTCTTCTTGTGTGCCTCATCTTGCTGACAGTTGTTGGAGGATAGGCGGTGTGTATGTGACTGTGTGAGAGTGAGAGTGTGTGTGTGTGCGCGTGTGTGTGTGGGTGAGGAGTCAACAGTCAAGCCGTCCTCTTCACATGGTTGCGACGTTCCTTTTTTCCTGTTTCTTGATACAATATATTTCTCATTGGGACACATAGTTTGAGAACCGCTGTCATAGAGCAGAGGAAAAGTAATTTTCCTCACTACTGCGCCTACGATTGACAACGGTGGCCGCGGGTACTTCTGGCTACGGATACATCTTGTACGTTCAGTCCGTCCAGTTGGGAGCTGTGCGTAAGGGTCCGTGTACGGACCTAAATCATCCGGACGATTACGTACTGGGAGATGAAATGGATCAAACGGACGAAATCTCTCTCCCCCTCCGTTTCTTGTGTATTCCTGCGGTCCTTATGTACTACTATGCATGGTACTCAAGGCGAGACTAGTAGAATATAGACACCAGGCAATATTTGTTAAAGTAGCAGTCAGATTACCATGTTAGTTTTAAACATTGAAACACAGCCTATACACACTCAAACCCTGGTACAGCAGTGGTCTATACAGGCAGCTGGCTGTGCCACAGCTGAGCGGGGGGGGGGGGGGGGGGGTGATGACGATGATCGATCACCATGCATGCCGAGGGCCGTCGCGGTGTCGCTCATTGACGAGGACGCTGATAGTGACGATGGTTCATGTGATTAATGCCATGCATTAATTAGGTGAATTTAGCCAGAATTTAGACCCCCCCTCCACCCTCCCCACCCCCCGTGTCGTGAGTCGTGAGAACGCCTCCTGGCTCATTAGTCTTCATCCAAACACCTGTGTTAGACAGCTGTGTTCAATTACAACACAACAGCCGCTATTACATCACACTGACCGGAGCTCTTGCTGATCTAGGCAGGGCCTGTGTATAAATAATAAAAGACATTTGAAATAAAGCTAAGCTAAGGTGACTAAAACCAGTAAGACTCCCTAATCGGGAGATAAGCGACTGTCAGGTCGGATGTACACTAAATGGGACAGATCCATGTTGATGACATGAGTGTAGACATACTGTGTAGCGTGTTTGCGTGCTTTTAGGGCAAAATCTGTAGGAGCAGTGTCCAAAAATGTGTTTTGCAAGAATCAGCCTCATGGTGGCGCTAGAAGAGGGGCATGTGAGAAATGAGGGGTGGAGGTTGTGGTTTGGGAGCCAAACAAAAAAAATACTAGCTCTGAATACTAATACTAGCTCTAGTGTAAAAAACATCACAAGGATGCAGCTGGGACGTATCATCAGTGATGTAGCCTGGGGTCGACGGGTGTTTCGGGTCTCGCAACATCATACACCCTCGCCCAGGTGACCCAGCCGGGGTTGATCAAGTCCCGACTTACGTCCCAGTAGCTATCCACGATCAGTCCTATTAGGGAAAGACAGGGTCACTCAATGTGCAGCACCGGAACTACTCTGCCAGGATTGGGGAGCCATTCTGGCGCGTGGAAGAACTAGGCTCTATGGGTTGACTCCTGGCCGGGCTCCTCCTACGTCTTACCAGGTCCTCCCCTGCTCTCACCAGGTTCAGAACCTATGCGTTGCACCAGACCCCAATCCAAACATTCCATTCAGCTGCTGCAGTTGAATGGCCCTCCTAAAGGCCTCACCGTGGATTTGTTGGGCTTCTTCCTCACGGAAGACACAGGCTGGGGCGCTAACCCAACCTGCTCCCGGGTGCCGTCTAAATTCCGGCCGTCAACCGAGTCTCCGGTGGTCACCAAACTATTCCTGGTTGTCACATAGTCTATTCCTATGAGCCACTATAAATAGAACTAATAGTGTAAAAAACATCACAAGGATGCAGCTGGGACGTATCATCAGTGATGTAGCCTGGGGTCGACGGGTGTTTCGGGTCTCGCAACATCATACACCCTCGCCCAGGTGACCCAGCCGGGGTTGATCAAGTCCCGACTTACGTCCCAGTAGCTATCCACGATCAGTCCTATTAGGGAAAGACAGGGTCACTCAATGTGCAGCACTGGAACTACTCTGCCAGGATTGGGGAGCCATTCTGGCGCGTGGAAGAACTAGGCTCTATGGGTTGACTCCTGGCCGGGCTCCTCCTACGTCTTACCAGGTCCTCCCCTGCTCTCACCAGGTTCAGAACCTGTGCGTTGCACCAGACCCCAATCCAAACATTCCATTCAGCTGCTGCAGTTGAATGGCCCTCCTAAAGGCCTCACCGTGGATTTGTTGGGCTTCTTCCTCACGGAAGACACAGGCTGGGGCGCTAACCCTGAAAGATATATATATATATATATATATATATATATATATATATATATATATATATATATATATATATATAGAGAGAGAGAGAGAGAGAGAGAGAGAGAGAGAGAGATATTTTTCTGTGCCAGCCAAATACAAATTAGAAAATACAAAAAAAAGTATTTCAAATACAAATACTGCCCATCTCTGAGTGGATCCTCTTCAATAGAGGATCACCATCTTGGCATTTGGCCGATCTCACCACCAAACAAAGACAGAAAATTGGATTTCTTTTGGAAACAAATTGGAAAAAAAGACAGCTTGCCAATGATCTGCAGGAAAAGAGCTGTTGAAGCTGTTTGTATTAATCGTTGCTTTCTGTGTTTGTGTTTGTGTTTGTGTGTGTGTGTGTGTGTGTGTGTGTGTGTGTGTGTGTGTGTGTGTGTGTGTGTGTGTGTGTGTGTGTGTGTGTGTGTGTGTGTGTGTATGCGTTCGTGCGTGAAAGTATGTTGATACAAAATACAAATACTGGATCAAAAAATGCATCAAAATACAAAATGTAAATACAGGCCAGAGAACGTATTTTGTATTTTGAAAATACTTAAAATTCATTTCATAAAAATGCATGCAATGATTAGTAATTTTACAGATTGATTGCCAAGTATTCAATTAATTCCCTTGTCAGAATTTCAAAGAATAAATTGACCATACTATGGTGAGTGTTTTTGGAGCAGACAGCCTAATGTTTACCCCTGTGTGTGAGTGTGTGAGAGCACAGGCCAGAGTTACCACTGGCATCACCAGGAATGCTGGTCCCTCATTGGCTGTTAATGATGACGTTGCCTGAAATGCTGGTCCCTCATTGGCTGTTAATGATGACGTTGCCTGAAATGCTGGTCCCTGATTGGGCTAAGGGCTTAAACAAACACAGCTACCTAAACTACCTACCTACGCAGCCGAACGCAGTACTTGAGTGCTCTGCTGGTGCAAGTAATTAGAAATTGTAAACATATTAACGCACTTTACATTTGAAGCAAATCAAAGTCAAGTGCAGGCTGTATCTCACATACACACACTATATTGAAAGAAAATGTGGCAATATCTTCATGGTTCAATTTGAGGGAAGCCAATAAAAGGCTGGGTAGAAGTGACATCACACATTGTGTTTAATTACATTAGAAATGTATTTTGTATTTCACTAGACCTGAAAGTACTTTGATACAAATTACATCACAAATTTTTTCCATCACAGTCAAATACAAATTACAAAATACAAAAAAGTATTTGAAATACGTATTTCAAATACATGTATTTCAAATACTGCCCATCTTTGTGTGTGTGTGTGTGTGTGTCTGTGTGTGTGTGTGTGTGTGTGTGCGTGCGTGCGTGCGTGCGTGCGTGCGTGCGTGCGTGCGTGTGTGGGGGTGTGTGTGTGTGTGATCTCGAGACCTACAGAGCAATTAATGGCCCAGCCCCTATTTATTGCGACCGTAGGTCGCATTTACTACCAAAACCTCCACCGGCTGTCTGTGAGTGAGTCAGTCAGTCAGTGAGTCCGTCACACTTTTGCCCTGCTCATATCTCCACAACCGTTGCCCCCATCCATGGCAAATTTTGCACACACACTACTTGACTGCCAAACTACAACCTCCAAGGACCCCCGGAGCCCCAGGGACCCCCAGGTCCCTGGGGGACCCCCAGATGTAAAAAATGACCAAATGTGCAAAAATGACCAAATGACCACCCCAACGGGGCTGCTCACGGGGAATTCCCGGGGACCACCCACTCCTGGTGCTCCAGAACGGATGCAAAAGTGGTGGCGCCCCCAGTGGAGGACCCCCTGCCACTGCAGCGCACATAAAATGCCGTAACTCGGCCTAGGAGCGTCCGGGAGAGCCGGGGCCGGTACCTATTCGTCCGCCAAGGCAACGCGGAGACCCCACCCCTCATTTCTCACATGGCCCTATTCTAGCGCCACCTTCAGGCCGATTTTTAAAACACATTTTTGGACACTGCTCCTACAGTATTTGCCCGAAAATCACGAATATCACTACACAGCATGTCTACACTCATGTCATCAACATGGATCAGGAAGATTTTGGAAAAACACATTTTTGCCCTATTTGTGGAGATAAGCCACCTACGGTCGCTTATCTCCCGATTAAGGGAGTCTTACTGGTATCTCAGAAATTATCCGTCCCACCCCTACCACTCGCTCACTTAGATCCGCAGATAAGCACCTCCTCCAGGTCCCTTGGACCAATTTAGTAACCAAGGGCGACCAAGCTTTTGAGGCGACAGCCCCAAAGCTCTGGAACACCCTCCCCCTGGACCTAAAAACGGCCCCCTCAGAGGCGTACATGTTCAGACAGGCCTTTGGTCACTTATAGGCATCCCTGATTTTACTGTTCTTTTGTCCTTGTGTTTCCTCTGTTACTGTTGGATGTTTTTAATTTATTGCGACCGTAGGTCGCATTTACTACCAAAACCTCCACCGGCTGTCTGTGAGTCAGTGAGTCAGTGAGTCCGTCACACTTTTGCCCTGCTCATATCTCCACAACCGTTTCCCCCATCCGTGCCAAATTTTGCACACACACTCCTTGACTGCCAAACTACAACCTCCAAGGACCCCCGGAGCCCCAGGGACCCCCAGGTCCCTGGGGGACCCCCAGATGTAAAAAATGACCAAATGTGCTCACACGTCACACGTCACACTTTTTCCCTGCTTATATCTCCGCACCCGTTGACCCGATCCATGCCAGATTTTACACACACACTCCTTGCCTGCCAAACTACAACCTCCAAGGACCCCCGGGGGACCCCCAGATGTAAAAAATGACCAAATGTGCAAAAATGACCAAATGACCACCCCAACGGGGCTGCTCGCGGGGAATTCCCGGGGACCACCGACTCCTGGTGCTCCAGAACGGATGCAAAAGTGGTGGCGCCCCAGTGGAGGACCCCCTGCCACTGCAGCGCACATAAAATGCCGTAACTCCGGCTAGGAGCGTCCGCCAAGGCAACGCGGAGACCCCACCCCTCATTTCTCACATGGCCCTATTGTAGCGCCACCTTCAGGCCGATTTTTAAAACACATTTTTGGACACTGCTCCTACAGTTTTTGCCCTAAAATCACGAATATCACTACACAGCATGTCTACACTCATGTCATCAACATGGATCAGGAAGATTTTGGAAAAAAAAATTTTGCCCTATTTGTGGAGATAAGCCACCTACGGTCGCTTATCTCCTGATTAGGGAGTCTTACTGGTTCTCTTTTATTGTATCTCTACCACTGTAGAGCTTACTTTCTTATTGTGTATCTGTAAAGCATTCGTGCTGTGAAGGGTGCTATATAATTGCAAATGTGAGTGAACCTCAATGCTCTTTTCGAGAATAAACAAAGGTTTCAATTAATTTCTATGGTAAAGACAGCGGGGCATCACACTTCAGCGCTCCATGGCGACGTGCATTTTCTGTCGCAGTGCCCAGGATGAAAGTTCCGGAAAACCTGAACTTTCCGAGGAAAATCTCTGTGGTCAGAGACAGTGTGGACAGCCCTTATGGCTAAGGCTGCCAGCTTTTAGGGAATTACTTTAGATGTCAAAGTACAGAACCAACAAGATTCTTTATTCTGCAAAATAGCCTTTCAGTTTGAGTGACATCAAACTGAATCACCACACGCTGTGGGCATGGGTGTCACCTCCACTCAATATGCACATATTGTTTCTGTCGGGCAAAAACAGTAGTGTGTGTGTGTGTGTGTGTGTGTGTGTGTGTGTGTGTGTGTGTGTGTGTGTGTGTGTGTGTGTGTGTGCGTGTGCGCGTGTGTGTGCGTGTGCGCGCGTGTGCGCGTGTGTTTGCCAGTGTTAAAATGGCCAAATATGGAGATAACTGACATCAAAGCACTGACGTCAAAGTACTGAACAACATTCTTTGTGTTGCCAAATAGCCATTCAGTTTGAGTGACATCATTATTACAACAATGTCAGTGTCATTATAATGGAATGTCAAAGAGACAAACATTCAGAAGCAACTCTTCTAGAAGCTTCAGTGCAGTGTTGGAGAGCAAAATGTTACGTTGGACGATACATCTGAATGGAATGCCAGGGGCATTCCATGTTGCTGTAGCTGTGAGGCTCAAGGTGTACTCCTTTGGAGAACACATTAACAACAGTGATCAGCTTGATGTGTGCATCTTCAACACAGTGTCTTTGCGCTGGAGGAAGTTGCCCCCAGTCACAAATGGAAGAGGAGAACGTCCACTTGAGGTTCCATCCAGACGCCGCTACTACACAGCTGTGCTTATTGAAGACATCGTCTACATTTGGGGAGGGGATTCTTACTGCAACGTGCTTTATGCATTTGATGTTGACGCCCACAGATGGATCATGACTAGGGTTTCTGGGACCGTTCCAAAGGGGAGAGAGGTCCACTCAGCCTGTGTCTTGGGGAAAGTCATGTATGTCCATGCAGGATGGACCCAGGCAGGTGGAAAGACTAATGAGACCTACAAGTTGGACACCAACACAATGGTCTGGTCTTTTCTCAACACCAATGCACCTGCTTCATGCTGGCACTCTGCCACCATCATTGGGACAAGGATGTTTGTATTTGGGGGCGAAAAGCAAGAGTATAACATCAGAGTGTTTGAAACAGAGAAAAACTGCTGGCTGAGCACACCTTCTCCAGAAACACCTTCTCCAGAAATAAGCTGGCCTCATTCAGCCTTTGCCTACAATGGAGAGCTGTACATCTGTGGTGCCTCTGGTGACCAGGACTTCAATGAGCTGTGGAAATTCAGTCCAGAAACGTTCTCCTGGAAGAAGATGAATTCAAAGGGGAATCCAAGGGGGAAAGGCCCGTCTTTAAGCATTTATGGAATGTCCTGTTGCATGGTTGGAGAGCGTATCATATTCTATGGAGAGGACAACACAACTGATGACCCGTATGTGCATGTCTTAGACTTGAGTCCTAGTCTCAAGACATTCTGTAAGCTAGCAGTTATTCAGTACGATCTGGAGAAATCAGAACTCCCACATGACATCAGGTGGGAACTGGCAACCATGACCACCAACAGCAATTGAAACTAGAATAGGATCTAACTAGAACTGAACTCTGTCGAGGTGCCCACTTGCATCATGTGCACAAGTAATGCCTACTCTTGGTGATGTCACTGGTGACGCCAGTGACATCTCCACTGGCATCACCAGGAATGCTGGTTCCTCATTGGCTGTTAATGATTACATGGCCAGAAATGCTGGTCCATGATTGGGTTACGGCTTAAACAAAGAAGGACACCGACATACATACCCAGCCTATCTGTACTTGCACGCTCTGCTTGTGCAATTAACAAGTAATAATGGCATGGCTTCCATTTTGATTTGAGACGCCATGTGACCAGTCTATGACACATCTATTACTCCATATTTGGGCAAGCTATTCGGCCTGATCTGACCTCCACTGCATTTCATTATGAAATGAAATGCTCTGGGAACCCCTGCTCTAAGTAATAAAAAAAAACATACCTGTGAAAAGCGAGCCGTGCTCAGCAGTTTGACTGCCACGGGAGGGATATCCCGCCCGCCACTTCCTCCGCAATAATGCCAAAAAAAAAGTTCGGCGGGATATCCCGCCCGAACCTTTTTATTCATATTACTGTAGTACAGTGTTGGATCTATGCGGTAACCAAGATACAGCCCTTTGGGCGATGGGATGGTCGTCATTCATGGTCATGTGACCAAATTCGAGCACGCTGGTTGGCCGGTTCCCCCCAGAAACAAGGGTCTAGAGGCCCATTATACACACAACAAGAGTTCAGTGACTTTACCGGACACACAGCAATCAGAGGGAGAGAGAGATATATTGAGAGAAAGAGCGAGAATCAGAAGCAGAGAATTTAGTTATAAAATCATTAGATTTAGTATTGTTTAGAGAGATAGAGAGAGAGATCGGAATGTAGAGGTTTTAGCAAGGAGGAGTGGGGGATGGGCTATTTTCTTTGTTTAGGTTGGAGGGGGGGTCCATTTTGTAAAAAAAAAAAAAAAAAAAACAGAAAAAAAAAAACACATCGCCACCACAGGGCCAGCCTAAAATCACAGAGGTTTTCAAACCGAAGCCAGTGATCGCCGTCCCAGTTACCGGTACCGTTGCTCCGGATCAGAGAGCAACAGTCCACGATCAAGGACGAGCCATGGCCGCACATGGAGACCAAGCAGGCAGCCGAACCATGCCCCGTGGCCGTGGACACCAAGCCCGCATGCTGCCCGTGGAAGACCACCGATCGTTGTGGTCTCTCCCCGCGCCATGCCCCGTGGACAGTCTGACTCTGGACACCAAGCCCGCAGCCAACGGCGGTGGCCGGCGGTCTTCCACGATCGGTTCATCAGCGAGGGCCTCGGCTGGTACATCCACGGCCTCGGATTTGGTAGGTTCAAATCGCTGCCTGGACAATACAGTACTTTATTTTGACTTTTATATTCTTTTATTTATTCTTTACTTGCTGCAAATTTATTTTATTTTACTTTTATCCAGTTATATTTTATTTTTGTGAAGTCATATTTGTGATTATTATTATTATTTATTTTTTTTGAAATATTTGTAAATATTGTTGAACATAAATATGTTCATGCTGGATGTGTGAGGTACTCACCAGGGTTAGGGTTCGATGTTGCCATAAAATAAAAGGTTGACATCGCTTTTCTGACTTTTTGTCTTCCTGACTTTCTAGACCAGGTAAAAACACAGTGAATTCACAGTGCATAGTTCTATCAAAATGTAAGGCAATTTCCACCTTCTGAGTAATTCCATACTTTTTCACTTTGCCCCCTTGAAACTAGACGATGGTACAATATTTTTTTTTACTTTTTTTGCAGAGAATGAAAGCTGGTTTGACATTCTTTCTGTCAAGGGTACTTGTGTTCCGTTACCATTTACCAATTTGTTGCTAGGGCTTCCTAAAGTTTTTTTTCTTTGAACTCAAATATCTCAGAATCTAGATTTCTGAGGTTATTGGCTGGTTTGCGCAGTGTGCACTCTCGTGCACCTATCTCCAAAACCGCTAATCGAAATCACTCCAAATATTTTTTTATAAAAAAAAGAATCCTCTTTTACCAAATCTCCCATTTTTGTTCCGATGTGAATATCGGATCATTTTCAATTTATTCCCTGGAATTGGGGCAGAATGAATGGGCCCTAATGGTGGCATTGGTCAGGGAGGGGGGCAGGGGGGGTTTGGCAGTCAAAGTGTTGGTATAAAACACGACACACGTGCATATCTCCTCGTATGGGCAATTCTGTCCACGATGCTAGCTATCTCCATACCTGAGTTACATGCTTATATGGACACTCATACGGACACTGCAGTTATCTCCATACATGGATGGCTATCATCAGATTATAATGAAAGAAAGAAAGAACTAGAACTGAACTCTGTCGAAGTGCCAACTTGCGCCAGCAGAGCGCAACATGAGGTGTGCTCACCACTGGCATCACAACTGGCGATGCCAGTGACATCACCACTGGCATCACAGGGAAAGCTGCTCCATCATTGGCTGTTAATTATGACGTTGACAGAGTAGACCAGTCTCTGATTGGTCTACGGGCTTAATCACACATAGCTACCTACCTACATACGCAGCCGAACGCAGTACTTGCACGCTCTGCTGGCGTAAGTACAGACTTTGTGCTCAAAGCTCAAAGGCACGTGGGTCTGGAGCATGGAGACAGCAAATCATCCATGTGCTGCTAAGATGTCAGCCCTGCATGATGGAACAGCTGCTACAGGAGCTGAAGAAATAAAGGCAGAAAAGTGTATTTTACTGAGAGAGGAGTTAACTCATCCAGTGCCATCCGGCCACAAGGGGTGCTAGAGTGCCAGAAAAATCTCCATAGACCTTCTTTATAGCTTTCGTCGACCCTCCCCCAACTGCCTTGTGTTTTCACTCCGGTCAATGCTGTGGGTGTCGAGAGGAGGAAGCTAGCTGACACGTAGCCAAAATGCTAACCCCTTTAGAAGCCCGATCTAAAGCTATTTCAGCCGCAAAAAACTTTCTTTTTGGGTCTGGGGACACAATCCGGAGAAAATCCTGTCTAAAGATGTGATTTATTATTGGAGTGGGCGGCGCGATTTGGCCGTTAGCGCGAATACGGCCCGTGGATGGCCGAGTCTAAGTCCCGGCCAAGGATGGACGTCTAGACCGGGGCTTCATTGAGGCCTCCGATAAAATAATTCATTTTATTAAATATCCCGAACTAGTTCGGGATAGGCACCCTGGAATACGTCGCGCCGCCTACAATGAACATTGGGTGAACATTGGGGGGGTCTAAACTTTATTTTAAACCATTTTTAATGGAATATATCGTCGGACAGAGTAGAATGGCCGCTAGGCTAGCGGCTAGCGAGCCTGGACCACCCACGTTGCTCCAAGCAGCTTGGGGTAAGTAAAATAGCAAATAAAAAATTGTTTTTGATCCCGAATATCCCGAACTAGTTCGGGATAGGCACTTAAAGGGTTAAAGGACAACTCCGCCCTAAATCACTTCTAGGCTCATTTTCCTACTTATATTGATCCAAAATTACCGTCCATGGGGTCTATTAGGCAGAAATGCACCTGTTGTCCAGTTTCCCCAGCAGAACCCAGCAGCTCTCATAGCATAGAGTGGAGCCTATAAGCCTATCACTTTTAAACTATTTGTTGTGGTTAAAAGTGTTTTAATTTTTCATGAATGTGGTACTAGTTGTCACACTTGTCATTACAAACACATCCATGTCATCGTTGTGCCACACAAGCAATCACACTCTGATAAACAGATGTTATGCTTTTATGCGTTTTGCCAAGTCCCGGAAAAGATGCCCTGTGATTGGCCAGTGCAGTCACTTTGATTGGCACTTGTGCCGAATGATCACCCCAAATTATTATTTATGAGATTATGGTGGCTTGTGTGGGACAACCAAGGCATGGATGTGTTTGTAATGACAACTAGTAACACATTCATGAAAAAGAAAATCACTTTTGAACACAACAAATAGTGTAAAAGCGATAGGCTTATAAACTCCACTCTATGCTATGAGAGCTGCTGGGTTCTGCTGGGGAAACTGGATAACAGGGGCATTTCTGCCTAATAGACCCCATGGACAGTCTTTTGGGATCAATATAAGAAGGAAAATGAGCCTAGAAGTGATTTAGGGCGGAGTTGTCCTTTAAGGAGCAGTGGCGGGTGTAAACAGGCTGTGTCTTCCGGCACTTCGTTCACAACACTTTACTCCCATTTACAACTCCGGTCAGCCAATCACATTCCACTCATCTCCGCGTCATCTTGAAACCAGGAAATCATTCACTGTTTTTTGTGCTCCAAGTCTCACGAGTCACGACAGATGCCCGCGTGTCAAAGTCTGCGTCGGCAGGGTATAAACTTGGAGCTGCTCATCTGGATCGTTTGGAGGCTACCCTGATGTCGGCGGAAAACGGTGGATACGGACCCGGCTATTAACTCCGGTAGATCCGCCATATAACCACGCCATGGCATCGAGGTACTGGACCGTTTAACGCTGGGGAGCGGCGGTCTTTTGAAGAGGTCTGTGGCCGTTTTTTTTTAGGGTTAGGGTTTTTATCCCACGATTTTGTGACCCATTATTTTTCACTCAGTGCCAATAAACTAACCTGTAATGCTGGTTTCTGCCTTCCCTCTGCCACGCCTGAGGAGCCCCGCCTGGCCAGGGGGAGGCAGTATAGAAACCAAGATTACAGCATGTTTTTTGTGGGGTATTTACCCCAGGAGACACGGGGAGAACATTTAAACTCCACGAAGAAAGGCCCTTTCTTCAACCCCACCTAGGGTGTGGGCGCTGATGACGCGGAGGAGGAAACACCCCCCGGCGAGTGGGCCGTTATTATTTAACAAGAGAGAGAGAGAGAGGGAGAGAGAGAGAACATGCGATCTGAGTGAGGGAGTTTATTTTGGTACCTTATTGTCTTAGTTTCTTTATTGGCCATTTGGGAATTTGTTCTTTTGTGGTTAAAACAAACCAATGCACTGTGTTTGGAACTGATCTATTTTTGATTTAATAAATCCTGACAAAGGTATTTTTGAAACAAAGACGAGTGTGAACTGCTGAACATTGAGGGTTATTGATATATATATATACATTAAAACAAGTCATCATTGTATTGGGTCTATTTCAATTGATTGTTGTGCATTCAAAGTGTTTGGTGTGTTGGTAAAATACTTTTTTAGGGCTCACGGTAATCGCATGTTATCCATGTGGAGAGTTGTACAAAACTTTAAGTGTATTATTTAATATTCTTTGGATGAAATTCCAGCTGGCAGCCCAAAAAATAAAAACTTAAAGGGCAATCCACTACAGTGCGCGTGTGCGTGTTAAAATGGACAAATATGGAGATAACTGACCTTCACTTTGAGTGACATCATTATCAAAACAATGCCAATGTAATTTAAAAAGAAATGTCAAAGAACAAACATTCAGAAGCTTTTAAAAACTTGGATCCATTGCACTTCTAGAAATTTCTGTGTACTGCTGGTTTGTAAAATGTTACATTGGACGACACAAATGAAGAGAATACCAGGGACATTCGATGCTGCTGTAGCTGTGAGGCTCAAGGTGTACTCCTTTGGAGAATACATTAACAACAGTGATCAGCTTGATGTGTGCATCTTCAACACAGTGTCTTTGCACTGGAGGAAGTTGCCCCCAGTCACAAATGGAAGAGAACGTCCAATTGAGGTTCCATCCAGATGCCGCTACCACACAGCTGTGCTTATTGAAGACATCGTCTACATTTGGGGAGGGGAGCCTTACTGCAACGTGCTTTATGCATTTGATGTTGACGCCCACCGATGGATCATGACTAGGGTTTCTGGGACCATTCCAAAGGGGAGGGACGACCACTCAGCCTGTGTCTTGGGGAAGGTCATGTATGTCCATGGAGGATGGAACCAGGCAGGTGGAAAGACTAATGAGACGTACAAGTTGGACACCACCACGATGGTCTGGACTTTAATCAACAAAAATGGACCTGCTGAATACAGGCACTCTGCCACCATCATTGGGACAAGGATGTTTGTATTTGGGGGCCAAAAGTGTAACAACATCAGAGTGTTTGAAACAGAGAAAAACTGCTGGCTGAGCACACCTTCTGCAGAGCTTCTTCCAAAAAGCAGTTGTCCTCATTCAGCCTTTGCCTTCCATGGAGAACTGTATATATTGGATGGTGCCTGTGGTGACCAGAACTTCAATAAGCTGTGGAAATTCAGTCCAGAAACGTTCTCCTGGAGGGAGATGAATCCCAAGGGGAAAGGCGTGTCTTCAAGCATGTATAGGATGTCCTGTTGCATGGTGGGAGATTGTATCATCCTCTATGGAGAGGGCGACACAACTGATGACCTGTATTTGTATGTCTTAGACT
Source organism: Nannobrachium achirus (assembly GCF_963921795.1). Classification (NCBI taxonomy): domain Eukaryota; kingdom Metazoa; phylum Chordata; class Actinopteri; order Myctophiformes; family Myctophidae; genus Nannobrachium; species Nannobrachium achirus. The sequence goes on from NC_137827.1 coordinate 5,604,445, forward strand.
TGAGTCCTAGTCTCAAGACATTATGTAAGCTAGCAGTTATTCAGTACGATCTGGAGAAATCAGAACTCCCACACGACATCAGGTGGGAACTGGCAACCATGACTACCAACAGCAATTGAAACTAGGGTAGTATCTAACTAGACCTGCACTCTGTCGAGGTGCCCACTTGCATCATGTGCACAAGTAGTGCCTACTTCCACTGCCATCACCAGGAATGCTGGTTCCTCATTGGCTCTTAATGATTACGTGGCCAGAAATGCTGGTCCATGATTGGGTTACGGCTTAAACAAGTAATAATTGCATGGCTTCCATTTTGATTTGAGACGCCATGTGACCAGTCTATCACACATCTATTACTCCATATTTGGGCAAGCTGTTCTGCCTGATTTGACCTCCACTGACTTCCATTCTAAAATGAAATGCTGTGGGATCCCCTGCTCTAAGTAATACAAAAAAAGAGCTGAAGAAATGAAGGCAGAAAAGTGTATTTTACTGAGAGAGGAGTTAAGGAGCAGTGGGGGGTGTAAACACACTGTGGGCGTGGTGTCACATTCACTTAATATGCATATTGTTCATGTCGGGAAAAACAGTACTGGGTGTGTGTGTGTGTGTGTGTGTGTGTGTGTGTGTGTGTGTGTGTGTGTGTGTGTGTGTGTGTGTGTGTGTGTGTGTGTGTGTGCGTGTGTGTCACTTCATTCACAACACTTTACTACCATTCACAACTCCGGTCAGCCAATCACATTCCACTCATCTCTGCGTCATCTTGAAACCAGGAAATCATTCACTGTCTTTGTGAGTCCCTGTCTCACGAGTCACGACAGAATCGACTGCGTCCGTCTGTCAGTATACGTTTCGTTTGGATCCTTCCACACAGTGGGGTTATAATATTAGAAGCGATTAGATTTTTTTTTTTTTTTTTAAGACTTCATATCCCACAATTTTGTAACCCATTTTTTTTCACCAAGTGCCAATTGCCTAAACTGCAATCCTGGTTTCTGCCCTCCCTCTGCCACGCCTGGGCAGCCCCGGCTGGCCAGGGGGAGGCAGTATAGAAACCAGGATTACAGCATGTTTTTGTAAGTTTATCTACCCTAGGAGACACAGGGAGAACATGCAAACTCCAAACAGAAAGTAACAGGCGATCTGAGTGAGGGGAGTTTACTTTTGTACCTTATTTTCTTTGTTTCTTCATTGGTCATTGGGGAATTTGTTATTTTGGTGTTAAACCAAACCAATGAACTGTGTTTGGAACTGAACTATGTTGGATTTAATAAATCCTGACAAAGGTATATTTTTCTGTTGAAACAAAGACTGGGTGTTGTCATTTGAACTGCTGAACCTTGAGGGTTATTCAATATATACATTTAAGTCATTAGGGTGTATAGAGCATTGCAGTGGGCATGGTTTACTGGCCCCACTAAACAAATATACAGTTCATTTTCCTCATAGACTTTCACAAAAACATTTATAACATTTATGTTAAAACTAGAACCAAGCCATCCAGGATTGCTGTGAATCACGACCATAAAACCTTTGTTTCAATGAAAAGAACATTTTGATAATCGCTAAACAAAGGGTATTTATTAAATGTAGTACATCAAATAGTGTAATATTAAAATATGATTTCACATGGTAGGATCAAAGGTTGTATGCTCATCATGATTCACTGCAGTCCTGGTTGGCTTGGTTCTAAGCTTAACATAATTGTTATAAATATTTTTTGTAAAAGTCTATGGGTAAAATTAATGGGAGTTTTTTTTGTGGGACTAGTAAACCACTTCCACTGCGATGCTCTATTTCTATTTCATTTGATTGTTGTGCATTCAAAGTGTTTGGTGTGTTGGTAATCACATGTTATCCATGTGGAGGGTTGTAACAAACTTGAATTGTATTATCTAATATTAGTCGGATGAAATGGCGGCTGGCACCCAAAAACCATAAACTTAAAGGGCAATCCGCTACAGTGAGCGTGTGCATGTGGGTGTTAAGGTCAAATATGGAGATAATTGACATTCAGTTTGAGTGACATCATTATCAAAACAATGCCAATGTAATGTAAAAGGAAATGTCAAAGAACAGACATTCAGAAGTTTTTAAAAACTAGAACCCATTCCACTTCTAGGAACTTCACTGAAGTGCTGCTGTGTAAAATGTTACGTTGGGCGATACATCTTAACGGAATACCAGTGACATTCCATGCTGCTGTAGCTGTGAGGCTCAAGGTGTACTCCTTTGGAGAATACATAAACAACAGTGATCAGCTCAGTGACGGCTCCAGAAAATTATGACTGGGGGGGCTATGGGGGAGCCGACTTTTTACTAGTCAGGGGCGAATTAATTTTGGCAACAAATAATAATGGAGTAGCAATCGTTCACTTAATGATACAAGCGTGAAAATTGGCACACATCATCTTTGGAGGCTACTCTTCGATTTAAGAAACCGGGCCACTTGAAAACCAAAGATGGCGGCCCCCGAAATCCAAGATGTCCGTCCGAAAACGTGTTTTTTCCTTTATAACTCCAAATGCATTGATTTTAAGACCCATAAATGTATTAAAGTTGAATATAAAGTTGGCAATTGCGGATATTCTGGTACCAAGTACATGTCTGTATCTATTTCAGTTCTTGAGATACAGCATATAGGTGCACCTGAGTCTGTAAAGGTACCTGTATGCTGTATCTCATGAACTGTAATAGATACAGATATATACTTGGTACCAAAATATCCGCAATGCCCAACTTTATATTCAACTTTAATACATTTATGGGTCTTAAAATAAATGCATTTGGAGTTATAAAGGAAAACCCAAGTTTTAGGACGGACATCTTGGATTTTCAAGTGGCCCGGTTTCTTAAATCGAAGAGTGGCCTCCAAAGATGATGTGTACCAATTTTCACGCTTGTATCACCAAGTGAACGGTTCTCCAAAATACTGCTGTTAGCCACTCTACTAGGGGGGCTGAGCAGGGGCTAAGCCTCCACCAGAGGGGGCTAGAGCGCCCCCTAGCCCCCCCCTGGCGCCGTCACTGGATCAGCTTGATGTGTGCATCTCCAACACAGTGTATTTGCGCTGGAGGAAGTTGCCCCCAGTCACAAATGGAAGAGGAGAACGTCCACTTGAGGTTCCATCCAGACGCCGCTACCACACAGCTGTGCTTATTGAAGACATCGTCTACATTTGGGGAGGGGAGCCTTACTGCAACGTGCTTTATGCATTTGATGTTGACGCCCACAGATGGATCATGACTAGGGTTTCTGGGACCGTTCCAAAGGGGAGGGAGGACCACTCAGCAGGGCCGTCGAGAGTATTTTTGGCAAGGGGGTCAATATCAAAGAGCTGGCCGGGGCCCCCCTCCACGCGGGCCCCCCTCCACGCGTGCCCGTATTCGTGTTTTGGCCCGCGCGCAGCGCGGGCCGAAATAACGTGTATTTCACAGGAAATTACTCATTTTCAAAGTAAAAAAATGGTTAAAAGTGGTTCTACATGGCGGCATAACCGTTCAGAGATTGTGCTAGGGTTTTAAACTGGGTTTTAAACTGTTGATCACTGTAACTGGCATGGTTAAAATTTACCGGACATCTGATAAAAATATCGGTCATAGATATTTGTATGCATTAATGACAAGCAGGTCTGTGTAATGTGCCAATGTGAACCAGAGACATCGGTACATGTTGGATTGTACTGTTTGAACATAAGTATGTACACAAATGTTAGGGCCATCTTGCACAAATACATTAATTAACCATGTTACCATTTGCGCATCGGCGTGCGTAAATGGTTGCTCAATAACCTGAACATTGCATTACTTTGAGAACACATTTCCTTCATAATAAGAAACAAAGCATATAGCCTGCTGCACATAAATATGTATTTCAGATTAATCCTTCAAAATATGGCTCAGCTTTCAGCTGACATAAGGTAATAAAGTATATAGGCTTAGGCTACTCACAAGCTACTGTAATAGATAAAGGCGTCCCTGCATCTGGTTTAGGACAGCTGTTTGGGACAATTCAGTTGATAAGCATTTGTGCCTCCTCGGATATATTCCACTCAAGCCACGGTGACATTTTAACGTGTCCTCTGTCCACATGATAACGTGTTTCATCTTTCTGGATGGAACAGCCCAGTCCATTTTTTTCCATCTTCAAATAGGTGTGCAGTGGCTGGACAACTTAGCCAACTTTACTCACACAAGTGCCCTCTTGTTTCAAAGTGTCTGTAACATACTCTAACTAATAATACAGATTTGACTGTCCATCGTCCACGTGCAACTTAAACTGTGCCCTATTTCAAAGCCTTATTTTAGCTTATTTTACTCAGGTTAATATTAAAAGGAAATATGTACTGTATAACTTATTTTGTGCAACTTCGCTTCGCTTGCGTCTCTCTGGGAGGGAGAGAGAGAGAGAGAGAGAGTGAGAAAGAGAGAGAGAGATGTCGCTGAACTGCCGCTCCAAACATGTACAATTATGCAATATATAAGGTGCTCACCGCATTGTTGAAACTCTTTCTACCGACCCGCAAACTCCTCGTCCTCGCCATGTGTTAATCCATATGTTTCCAATAAATTAATGTTCACTCAAACTTGTCTCGGAGTCGGCAGTCGGCACTGTAGCTTCTTCCGCAAACAAAGCATGTCCTAGTATGAGAGCGAATAGCGAAGGAGATAAATGTCATGTGGGCCATCTTGACCCAATGAGATTCCAAGATTCCTGCCTACCGTAACTGACAGTGTAAGTGCGCCCTCCAAAGGCCCGGGCCGGAGGGAGGGGGCCCGGGCCGGAGGGAGGGGGCCCGGGCCGGGGCCCCCCACCCACGGGGCCCCCCCACTCCCGGAACGGGGTAAAGAGTACCCTTTACCCCCCCTATCGACGGGCCTGCACTCAGCCTGTGTCTTGGGGAAGGTCATGTATGTCTATGGAGGATACCGCTACCAGACAGCAGCCATTAATGACATCTACAAGTTGGACACCACCACAATGGTGTGGTCTTTAATCAATAACAATGGCTCTGCTTCATTCTGGCACTCTGCCACCATCATTGGCACAAGGATGTTTGTATTTGGGGGCCAAAGGAAAGAGTATAACAACATCAGAGTGTTTGACACAGAGACACACTGCTGGCTGAGCACACCTTCTGCACAGCTTCATCCAGAAAACCGCTGGCATCATTCAGCCTTTGCCTACAATGGAGAGCTGTACATATTAAATGGTGGCTCCCACTATGGTGACCAGAACTTTATTGATCTTTGGAAATTCAGTCCAGAAACGTTCTCCTGGAAGAAGATGAATCCCAAGGGGAAAGGCGTGTCTTTCTATAGGATGTGCTGTTGCATGGTGGGAGATCGTATCATCCTCTATGGATACGACACCACACCCAATGAACTGCACGTCTTAGACTTGAGTCCTAGTCTCAAGACATTATGCAAGCTAGCAGTTATTCAGTACGGTCTGGAGCAGTCAGGGCTCCCACACAACATCAGGTGGGAACTGAGAGCCATGACTAACAACAACAACTTAAATAAATAACAAAGCCCAACAAAAACAAACAGTAAACCAGAAAGAGCAAGATTTAATAACAGCATGACTTCCATTTGGATCTGAGACACCATGTGACCAGTCAATGACACATCTATTACTCCATATTTGGGCAAGCTGTTCGGCCATGATCTGACCTTCACTGACGTCCTTTATAAAATGAAATGCTGTGGGAACCCCTGCTCTGAGTAATATAAACAAATCACACCTGTGAAAAGTGAGGGGTGCTCACTTCACAAAGGTATCAAACACAACACAAGTGCATATTTCCTTGTATGGGCCGTTCTGTCCATGACATTAGTTATCATCATACTGAGTTCCAATCTCATACTGACACTCATACGGACACTGACGTCAGTTATCTCCATACATGGAGTTCCGTGCTCAAAACGACACTCATACGTACACACAAAGCCAGATATAGCAGCGTTTAGCACTGCTCAAAAAGAAGCAGACTTGAAAGAACGAAAAAAAGAAGAAAGAACAAAAGAAAAAAGAACGAACGAACAAACTAGAACGGCACTGCGTTGCGCCTTGTGCCCACTTGCACCAACTCTCACCAGCAGAGCGTGCCATGAGGTGTTCTGACCGCTGGCATCACCACAGTGACATCACCAGGAAAGCTGGTCCCTCATTGGCTGTTAATGATGACGTTGCCAGAAATACTGGTCACTGATTGGTCCACGGGCAAAAAACACACATGGCTACCTTCCTACATACGCAGCCGAACGCAGTACTTGCGCGCTCTGCTGGCACAAGTACAGACTTTGTGCACAAAGCTCAAAGGCACGTGGGTCTGGAGCATGGAGACAGCAAATAATCCATGTGTTGCTAAGATGTCAGCCCTGCATGATGGAACAGCTGCTACAGGAGCTGAAGAAATGAAGGCAAAAAAGTGTATTTTTCTTAGAGAGGAGTTAAGGAGCAGTGGGGGGTGTAAACACACTGTGGGCGTGGTGTCACATCCACTTAATATGCATATTGTTTATGTCGGGCAAAACAGTACTGGGTGTGTGTTTGTGTGTGTGTGTGTGTGTGTGTGTGTGTGTGTGTGTGTGTGTGTGTGTGTGTGTGTGTGTGTGTGTGTGTGTGTGTGTGTGCGCGCCTAAATGGACAAATATGGAGATAACTGACATCAGAGCACTGATGTCAAAGTACTAAAAAACATTCTTTGTTTTGCCAAATAGCCATTCAGTTTGAGTGACATCATTATTACAACATGTTCAGTGTCATTATAATGAAATGTCAAAGAGACAAACATTCAGAAGCTAAGAAATTTTCATTCCATTCCACTTCCAGAGTCTTCAGCTTGTAGCTGGTTTGTAAAATGTTACGTTGGACGATACATCTGAACGGAGTACCAGGGATATCCCATGCTGCTGTAGCTGTGAGGCTCAAGGTGTATTCCTTTGGAAAATACATTAACAAGAACAGTGATCAGCTTGATGTGTGCATCTTCAACACAGTGTCTTTGCACTGGAGGAAGTTGCCCCCAGTCACAAATGGAAGAGGAGAACGTCCACTTGAGGTTCCATCCAGACGCCGCTACCACACAGCTGTGCTTATTGAAGACATCGTCTACATTTGGGGAGGGGTGCCTTGCTGCAACATGCTTTATGCATTTGATGTTGACGCCCACAGATGGATCATGATTAGGGTTTCTGGGACCGTTCCAAAGGGGAGGGACGACCACTCAGCATGTGTCTTGGGGAAGGTCATGTATGTCCATGGAGGATACCACCAATGGACTGGAGCCATTAATGACATCTACAAGCTGGACACCACCACAATGGTCTGGTCTTTAATCAACACCAATGCACCTGCTTCATTCTGGCACTCTGCCACCATCATTGGGACAAGGATGTTTGTATTTGGGGGCCAAAGTCACAAGTATAACAATATCAGTGTTTGACACAGAGACAAACTGCTGGCTGAGCACACCTTCTGCACAGCTTCGTCCAGAAAGCCGCCGGCATCATTCAGCCTTTGCCTACAATGGAGAGCTGTACATATTGAATGGTGGCTCCGACTATGGTGACCAGAACTTCAATGATCTTTGGAAATTCAGTCCAGAAACATTCTCCTGGAAGAAGATGAATCCCAAGGGGAAAGGCGTGTCTTTTTATAGGATTTGCTGTTGCATGGCGGGAGATCGTATCATCCTCTATGGAGACGACACCACACCCCATGAACTGTACGTCTTAGACTTGAGTCCTAGTCTTAAGACATTATGCAAGCTAGCAGTTATTCAGTACGGTCTGGAGCAGTCAGGGCTCCCACACGACGTCAGGTGGGAACTGAGAGCCATGACTAACAACAACAACTTAAATAAATAACAAAGCCCAACAAAAACAAACAGTAAACCAAAAAGTGCAAGATGTAATAACAGCATGGCTTCCATTTGGATTTGAGCCATGTGACCAGTCTAAGACACATCTATTACTCCATATTTGGGCAAGCTGTTCTGCCTGATCTGACCTCCACTGACGTCCTTTATAAAATGAAATGCTGTGGGAACCCCTGCTCTAAGTAATATAAACAAATCACACCTATGAAAAGTGAGGGGTGCTCATTTCACAAGGTATCAAACACGACACAAGTGCATATTTCCTTGTATGGGCCGTTCTGTCCATGACATTAGTTATCATCATACTGAGTTCCATGCTCATACTGACACTCATACGGACACTGACGTCAGTTATCTCCATACATGGAGTTCCGTGCTCATACCGACACTCATACGTACACACAAAGCCAGATATAGGAGCGGTTAGCACATCTCAAAAAAGAAGCAGACGTGAAAGAACGAAAAAAATAAAAAGAAAGTAGGAAAGAAAAAAAAACGAACAGACAAACTAGAATGGCACTGTGTTGCGCCTTGTGCCCACTTGCACCAACTTGCACCAGCAGAGCGTGCCATGAGGTGTTCTGACTACTGGGATCACCACAGCATCACCAGGAAAGCTGGTCCCCCATTGGCTGTTAATGATGACGTTGCAAGAAATACTGGTCACTGATTGGGCTACAGGCTTAAACACACTTGGCTACCTTCCTAGCAAGTACAGACTTTGTGCACAAAGCTCAAAGGCACGTGGGTCTGGAGCATGGAGACAGCAAATCATCCATGTGCTGCTAAGATGTCAGCCCTGCATGATGGAACAGCTGCTACAGGAGCTGAAGAAATGAAGGCAGAAAAGTGTACTTTACTGAGAGAGGAGTTAAGGAGCAGTGGGGGGTGTAAACACACTGTGGGCGTGGTGTCACCTCCACTTAATATGCATATTGTTTATGTTGGGAAACACAGTACTGTCTGTGTGTGTGTGTGTGTGTGTGTGTGCGTGTGTGCGTGCGTGCGTGCGTGCGTGCGTGCGTGTGTGCGTGCGTGCGTGCGTGTGCGTCTGCGTGTGTGTGCGTGTGCCAGTGTTAAAATGGCCAAATATGGAGATAACTGACATCAAAGCACTGACGTCAAAGTACTGAAAAACATTCTTTGTTTTGCCAAATAGCCATTCAGTTTGAGTGACATCATTATTACAACATTTTCAGTGTCATTATAATGGAATGTCAAAGAGACAAACATTCAGAAGCTTTTCAAAACTCTTCTAGAAACTTCAGTGTAGTGCTGGTGGGTAAAATGTTACGTTGGACGATACATCTGAACGGAGTACCAGGGACATCCAATGCTGCTGTAGCTGTGAAGCTCAAGGTGTACTCCTTTGGAAGTTACATTAACAACAGTGATCAGCTTGATGTGTGCATCTTCAACACAGTGTCTTTGTGCTGGAGGAAGTTGCCCCCAGTCACAAATGGAAGACGAGAACGTCCACTTGAGGTTCCATCCAGACGCCGCTACCACACAGCTGTGCTTATTGAAGACATCGTCTACATTTGGGGAGGGGATTCTTACTGCAACTTGCTTTATGCATTTGATGTTGACGTCCACAGATGGATCATGACTAGGGTTTCTGGGACCGTTCCAAAGGGGAGGGATTGCCACTCAGCCTGTGTCTTGGGGAAGGTCATGTATGTCCATGGAGGATGGACCCTGGCAGATTGGAAGACTAATGAGACCTATAAGTTGGACACCAACACAATGGTCTGGTCTTTACTCAACACCAATGCACCTGCTTCATTCTGGCACTCTGCCACCATCATTGGGACAAGGATGTTTGTATTTGGGGGCCAAAAGCAAGAGTATAACAACATCAGAGTGTTTGAAACAGAGAAAAATTGCTGGCTGAGCACGCCTTCTCCAGAAACACCTTCTCCAGAAATAATCTGGCGTCATTCAGCCTTTGCCTACAATGGAGAGCTGTACATATGTGGTGCCTCTGGTGACCAGGACTTCAAAGAGCTGTGGAAATTCAGTCCAGAGACGTTCTCCTGGAAGAAGATGAATCCCAAGGGGAAAGGTGTGTCTTTAAGCATGAAGAGGATGTTCTGTTGCATGGTGGGAGAGCGTATCATCCTCTATGGAGAGGACGACACAACTGATGACCCGTATGTGCATGTCTTAGACTTGAGTCCTAGTCTCAAGACATTATGCAAGCTAGCAGTTATTCAGTACGATCTGGAGAAATCAGAACTCCCACACGACATCAGGTGGGAACTGACAACCATGACTACCAACAACAATTGAAACAATAACAAACCCCCTCCCCCCGAGTCAAACAAAAAGGGTAAGATGTAACTAGAACTTTACTCTGTCGAGGTGCCCACTTGCATTTTGTGCACAAGTAGTGCCTACTTGTAGTGCCTACTTGTGCACCAGCTGGCATCACCATTGGCGATGCCAGTGACATCACCACTGGCATCACCAGGAATGCTGGTTCCTCATTGGCTGTTAATGATTACGTGGCCATAAATGCTGGTCCATGATTGGGTTACGGGCTTTAACAAAGAAGGACACCGACATACATACCCAGCCTATCGCTGTACTTGCACGCTCTGCTTGTGCAATTCACAAGCAATAATGGCATGGCTTCCATTTTGATTTGAGACGCCATATGACCAGTCTATGACACATGTATTACTCCATATTTGGGCAAGCTGTTCGGCCTGATCTGACCTCCACTGACTTCCATTATAAAATGAAACGCTGTGGGAACCCCTGATCTCTAAGTAATAGCAAAAAAAAAGAGCTGAAGAAATGAAGGCAGAAAAGTGTATTTTACTGAGAGAGGAGTTAAGGAGCAGTGGGGGGTGTAAACACACTGTGGGGGTGGTGTCTCTCGGTGTCACATCCACTTAATATGCATATTGTTCATGTCGGGTAAAAAAGTACTGGGTGTGTGTGTTTATGTGTTTATGTGTGTGTGTGTGTGTGTGTGTGTGTGTGTGTGTGTGTGTGTGTGTGTGTGTGTGTGTGTGTGTGTGTGTGTGTGTGTGTCATTTCATTCACAACATGCTACTGCCATTCACAACTCCGGTCAGCCAATCACATTCCACTCATCTCCGCGTCATCTTGAAACCAGGAAATCATTCACTGACTTTGTGCTACGTGTCTCACAAGTCACGACAGATACGGCTGCGTCCGTCTGTCAGTATATGTTTCGTTTCGATCCTTCCAAACAGTGGGGATTTAATATTAGAAGCGATTAGATTAGATTTCTTTTTCTTTTTTTTTTAAGAAATCTTAATTCACGATTTTGTAACCCATTTTTTCACGCAGTGCCAATTGCCTAAACTGCAATCCTGTTTTCTGCCCTCCCTCTGCCGCCTGGGGAGCTGGGGCTCCCCAGGCGGTTATCTACCCTAGGAGACACAGGGAGAACATGCAAACTCCACACAGAAAGAACAGGCGATCTGTGTGAGGGGAGTTTACTTTTGTACCTTATTTTCTTTGTTTCTTTATTATCTTATGTTGGTGTTAAACCAAACCAATGAACTGCGTTTGGAACTGAACTATGTTTGATTTAATAAATCCTGACAAAGGTATATTTTTCTGTTGAAACAAAGACTGGGTGTTGTCATTTGAACTGCTGAACATTGAGGGTTATTCAATACATACATTCGGGTCAAGTCATTAGGGTGTATATCATTGCAGTGGGCATGGTTTACTGGCCCACGTTTTCACGAAAACATTTATAACAATTATGTTAAACTAGAACCAAGCCTTCCAGGATTGCTGTAGCCTGACACTCAGCCTGAATTGACATTTCGTTTCACTCCATTATTCAGTCTGAACTTGCTCTGATCTAAGTCAATTTCAAGGATGGGCGCTGCCAAAGAGGCAGCCTTATGCGATTGGTTCGTAGTATTGTTATGTGTGGCTGGCTAGTGGCTAGCCTGTTGCTTGCTAGTGGCACTAGTGCTACTTGCTAACCAAAGAAACAGGCAGAATAGGTGCACTATGAACTAGTAATCAAACACAACATAACATGCCTGCTACTGGTGTTTCATAGCGAGATCGATACGATCGCGTTTTACCGCAATTTACCGCATTTTACCGAGACGCGATGCACGGTAAGGTACGGCGGCGGCGCCGCTGGTTTACTTGGAAACGCACATGAGTTCTGGGAAACCCCCACCCATGCTGATCACAATACGCTGATTCACGACGCTGATTCGCCGTACAGATTTTCGAACGAGGAAGGCCACTTCGATGAGAGGAATTCTAGTCCCCTGAATCGCCAAAACAAAAATTGAAAGGGGTGTGGCTAGCGATTCAGGGCCTGGAACTAGGCTAGGATTGCTGCGCATGACCATAAAACCTTTGCTTCTACGAAAAGAACATTTTGAAAATCGCTAAACAAAGGGTAGTAATATTAAATATAGTATATCAAATATTGTAATATTAAAATATGTTTTCACATGATAGGATCAAAGGTTTTATGGTCATGATTCACTGCCAACCTGGTTGGCTTGGTTCTAAGCTTAACATAATTGTTATAAATATTTTTGTAAAAGTCTAAGGGTAAAATGAATGGGAGTTTTTTTTTGTGGGACCAGTAAACCACTTCCGCTGCGATGCTCTATTTCTATTTCATTTGATTGTTGTGCATTCAAAGTGTTTGGTGTGTTGGTAAAATCGTGTTTTGGGTTCCTGGTAATAACATGTTATCCATGTGGAGGGTTGTAACAAACTTGAAGTGTATTATCTAATATTAGTCGGATGAAATGGCTGCTGGCACCCAAAAACCATAAACTTAAAGGGCAATCCGCCACAGTGTGCGTGTGCATGTGGGTGTTAACACGATATATGCCACTTTTTCCTTAAGACGTCAACAGGCGTCTTAGGGTCAAAGGTTAATGTACGCTGACTCTTGTTAACCGATTTAGTGCCATTCCCGAGATATCTCGCGAAATGTACTCGAGTATCTGTAGTGCCATTCCCGAGATATCTCGCGAAAAGTAATATATTACTGTAACGGCGGGTACATTACCGAGAAGAATGGCCGGAGGTCCGGAGCCGAAATCCGTCGCTGATTTGTCATCATCACGGCTCCACGAGCACAAAATAGTCATCCCATAACATTGAGGTGGACGGGGGATCTCATCTTTAATGTCCATTATCTCAAAACTACACTTTAGAAGCGAAGATGGAGGCAGATGCTCGCTTATAAAGCACATGTTAAAAAGGATCGATCCGAGCCGCCATGACACCACGTAAACAATGATCGATTCCGGCGCAGGACGCGATGACGTCAGACCGGAAGTGTTTACGCTATGGACTTCTGGCCTTCAAAATAAGACAACGGGAGTGAATGGGACCTGAAGGAGACACTCTGGACATTATAATCCGTTAATGTCTGGGGCTCAGAATGAGTTAAGACGCGTGGGGACGTCTTACCTGGTTACCATGGTTACCAGGTGAACAGGTGCCGCGGTAGAAGCTGGTGAGCGAAAACACTACACATCCCATCATGTACACGCACGTGGCTTCCGGGGCTCTTCAAAATAAAGTGTAAGTGAAGACGGCACTCTATAGCCAAATAATTACCAAAATAAGGGCATTCAATTATGTTATGGCCAAATATGGAAATAACTGACATTCAGTTTGAGTGACATCATTATCAAAACAATGCCAATGTAGTTTAAAAGGAAATGTCAAAGAAACAAACAATCAGAAGCTTTTAAAAACTCAAATCCATTCCACTTCTAGAAGCTTCAGGTTGGTGCTGCTGTGTAAAATGTTACGTTGGACGACACATCTGAACGGAATACCAGGGACATCCCATGCTGCTGTAGCTGTGAGGCTCAAGGTGTACTACTTTGGAAAATACATTAACAAGAACAGTGATCAGCTTGATGTGTGCATCTTCAACACAGTGTCTTTGCGCTGGAGGAAGTTGCCCCCAGTCACAAATGGAAGAGGAGAGCGTCCACTTGAGGTTCCATCCAGACGCCGCTACCACACAGCTGTGCTTATTGAAGACATCGTCTATTTGGGGTGGGGTGCCTTGCTGCAATGTGCTTTATGCATTTGATGTCGATGCCCACAGATGGATCATGACTAGGGTTTCTGGGACCGTTCCAAAGGGGAGGGACGACCACTCAGCCTGTGTCTTGGGGAAGGTCATGTATGTCTTTGGAGGATGGAACCCACTGACTGGAGGCATCAATGACATCTACAAGTTGGACACCGCCTCAATGGTCTGGGCTGTAATCAACACCAATGCACCTGCTTCATTCTGGCACTCTGCCACCATCATTGGGACAAGGATGTTTGTATTTGGGGGCCAAAGGGACCAGTATGACAACATCAGAGTATTTGAAACAGAGACAAACTGCTGGCTGAGCACACCTTCTGCACAGCTTCTTCCAAAATGCGGTTGGCCTCATTCAGCCTTTGCCTACAATGGAGAGCTTTACATATTGAATGGTGGCTCCGACTATGGTGACCAGAACTTCAATGATCTTTGGAAATTCAGTCCAGAAACGTTCTCCTGGAAGAAGATGAATCCCAAGGGGAAAGGCGTGTCTTTAAGCATGTATAGGATTTGCTGTTGCATGGTGGGAGATTGTATAATTCTCTATGGTGGATTCAACACACCCAATGACCTGTACAACCTAGACTTGAGTCCTAGTCTTAAGACGCTCTGCAAGCTAGCAGTTATTCAGTACGGTCTGGAACAGTCAGAACTCCCACATGACATCAGGTGGGAACTGGCAGCCATGACTACCAACAACAATTGAAACAATAACAAAGCCCGCACCCCTGAGTCCCCCCCCCCCCATCGATTGTTCACTCCATGGAGACAGTAGTGGAAAAATTACTTATGTTTAAGTTTTTAAGTAAAAGTATCAAACTCTGTTATGAGTAAAATAAATTCAAAATGTACAAAACAAAAAAAGAAAAGAGAATAGTACCAAAAGTAAAAGTACTCATTATAAAGAATATCCCATTTCAAGTTCTCATAAATATATATATATATATATATATATATATATATATATATATATATATATGCGTGCGTGGGGCGACTCCCTCCAAATGTAACACTACAACACTGGGGACAGCCTTCGTCCTGAGCGGGACCACTAGAACAGAGGTTTTCAAAGTGGGTGAAGGGGCACCCTGGGGTGCCGCGACGGCAGTCCAGGGGTACTTACTTACTTAATCCTCTTCGTGCTAGGTAGCACATAAGGTCTTCACCAACGAACGCCAATGCTGTCTGTCTTCTGCCCAATGTTGCACTTGGCCCCAGGTCCACCCGAGCTCTTTCATCTCTTTCTCCACAGATCTTCTCCATGTTTCTTTAGGTCTGCCTCTTTTTCTCTTCCCCGGTGGTGTCCATCTCATGGCTACCCTTGGGATGGCACTTGGGTCCATTCTGCAGACATGTCCGATCCACATCCACCTTCTGAACTTGATGACACTTGACAGTGGGGTCAGGCCTGTTCTCCTGTAGAGGTCTTCATTTGAAACTGTTGTAGGCCAGAATATCCTCAGGATTCTCCTAAGGCATCTTCTTTGGAATACATCCAGCTTGTGACAGGTGGCCTGTGTCACTTTCCAAGACTCTGCACCATACAGGAGAACCCCAAGGAGAACCCCAGGGGTGCCACGAGATAATTTGATAATATTTGGAATTTATTTGAACACTTGAAAAAATATTGAGTATCATTTTAAACTTGAAGTACAAAGTTATTTTCAGCCAGTTCTAACCAAAATGGCTATTATCTCAACATTTTCCTCGCAACATAATCACAAAAAAAAATCAATCGCAGAAAACTCGTATCTCCAAGTGTCAAATGTGTACGTCTTTTGGTAAAGCAAAGCTCTGCTTAATCATACAAGACTGTCGCACAAAACTAGTGAAAACAGCCATAATCTACAAGCACACAACGCCTCGTAATGCGAGGCATTGTGTGCTTGTAGATCTGCTGTTTTCACTAGTTTAGTACATTTTATAGATGATAAATACAAAACCAACGGTTTTGGACATTACCACCCGACAACAACGATATGCTATAAATATAAGGTGCTGGGAGTGAAAATTATAATGTAGGGGACTTGGGGTGCCCTGATACAAAAACGTTTGGGAACCCCTGCACTAGAACCAACTTAGCTCACCAAGTTCGTGTTACACATGTCTGAACGTACACGTGTGTGTGTGTGTGTGTGTGTGTGTGTGTGTGTGTGTGTGTGTGTGTGTGTGTGTGTGTGTGTGTGTGTGTGTGTGTGTGTGTGCGTGCGCGTGTGCGTGTGTGTGTGTGTGTGTGTGTGCGTGCGTGTCTGTGTTGTGTGTTTGCCAGAAGCTAGAACTGCAGTTGTCTCAGAAGCCAGACTCTGTCCTGTCACCATGGCGACAGCCCACTGGGGACACAGAGCTGTGTTTTCTCCCCAAAAGTTTCAAAGGTCAATCGAGTATTCACACACACACACACACACGCACGCACGCACGCACGCACGCACGCACGCACACACTAGGGCTGCACGATATGGACAACATTTCATTCCTATTTCCTTTGTATCTATGCCAAATATTTCGATATATCGATACGATATTACCGTACAAATTTCATATTCAATATTTTAAGTGTTGCAACAGTGATAACTAAGCACTTGATTTTAGGTGCTATCGGGTTCCCACACTTGTTATTTCATATTCTAATTGTAGCAAAAGGCAAAGATGGGCAACGACATGGCGATATATAGCGCCACACACACACACACACACACACACACACACACACACACACACACACACACACACACACACACACACACACACACAAACACAAAATAGCTGAGTATTGCCGGAAAGTCAACCTTGTGCGCTCATGAGTAGCTTTTTACTCAAGTAAATGTCCTTAAAGGGGTCAGAAACCCCGTTTCTTTATTTGTTTTATCAGACTTGAGATATGAAAAGATTTCTAAAATGTAGGCGTGGTTATCTGCCGTTGTGGGGGCGAGGGGCGGAGTAATGCGTCTTCTATCAGAATCAGAGAGAGACAGAGCGAAGCTGTCAGCAGTGGGCACTGGGCAGTTGCTGTTCCATTTCGGAAACATTTTTTAAAACCAGCCATTGGAGGTGTAAAAAGTATAAAGATTCGGCAACTCCAGGTTACATAACTAATTTAAATGTGCAGGTATTTTACAAACAAGCTGTCTGAGCTTTTATCCAGCTATGGACCACGGAACCAGTGAAGAATGGACGCTACTAGGCTATCACTATAGCTATTTGCTGTGTAGTGTGTGTGTGTGTGTGTGTGTGTGTGTGTGTGAGTGACTGTGTGTGTGTGTGTGTGTGTGTGTGTGTGTGTGTGTGTGTGTGTGTGCGTGCGTGTGTGTGTGTGTCGTGACAGTGCGCGCACACACACACATCGTCCACACACGAAAACTAGCAGATCTACAAGCTCGTTGTGAGCTTGTATATTAGCTATGTAGCTATGTAGCCTAGCTAACAGCCGTAGCAGCAATAGCTTCTCAACCATGTAAACACGTTGGTTTCGGCTCTACGGCTATTAGCTAGGCTACATACATAGCCGATATACAAGCTCACAGCGCGTCGCTTTTGCGACGCGTTGTGAGCTTGTAGATCTGCTGTTTTCCGTGTGTGGACGTTGTGTGTGTGCGTGCACTGTCACGACACGCACGCGCGCACACACACACACACACAGGCTACACTACACAGAAAATAACACAGGCACCACACAGTGTAACTGTCCGTTGAGAGAGCCTGCTCTTCTCTCTGGCAAACAAGCATACAGTGAAACCACGCCCCCCCTTGATACGACTCTGTAAAACAAACGTTAATATTAATTAGATATGCCTACGTCACGTTACACCACAGAACATTGATAGCTAATATTTAATGAGTGGCGCGAAAGATTTCTTTTGGACCTAGAAACTGGAAGTACACAGAAATAGCTACAGAGACAGCAGAAAGCTCTGAATCCCCAAGCCTATGGGCAAATTGAACCATATCACTGCTCCCTATCACAAGTGACTCATTGATATAATATATATTTATAGAAAAAGTGATTTTGTGTTTCATGCTCCTTTAACAACTTGGGTGCCAAACTCGTTCAGTAACGAGTTAAGGCCACTAGGGGTCACTAGTGGTTGCATTGATTCCCATTCTAGGCTCAAACATAAAAAGAGCTTTATCTATGAATGAGGTGAAAAGAACGCCAGGGAAGCAGAGATCTGATTGTTTTCACAGCGACACTTTACCGCGATTGTCGGCCGCGGTTTGGATTTTAGTTTCGCGAGCGTTTGTAAACAAATGGATTTTCTTCCTCAATCGTCAGTGTGCACCCACGTGCACACGCACGAAGCTTCCGAGGCTCTTCAAAATAAAGCTTGAGTGAACGGCGGCAGCAGCAACAGCTAGAAATGTTATAAACCTTAGCATCCCATGTGTTAAAGGGATATTTCACTTTCAAAAAAACTTTTGGTCATTTTATCATCTAATCAGGCTTTTATGAACACACTGAACAGTTTTTAATTTGCTTGATTCAATATTTAGATATTTGATGCAAATGTTACCAGACCCTCCAGGCCCAGGGCCTCTTCCTACACACACCCATTGTAACTTCAAACTCCATTTTAACCATGAAAGATTCATTAAAAAACACCCATTATTTTTTTCTGGTGACTCATATTACCCTCCTAATACGTGAGCAGGCCGTGTTTCTTCGATAACTTTTTTTCATTTATCTTTAAAGTTATACCATGTAACTTTTTTTATAAAACAAATCTTAAAATGGTCCTAACTGTTAAATCGCTAAAGTTTTAGAACCCCCACTCCGTTATTTTCAGCTTCAAAAGCCTTCTCTTTATATGTTTTCTATGAGCCGTGAGGGGGGGAGAATTTGGCGGCAAAATGACGTCATCATACTACCGGCCAATCACAGCGAGGGTTATACACTGCCGGCCAATCACAGCGCATCTTGGAGTGGGGTCGCTAGGGCGGCCATATTTGTAGTCTTCCGTGTGTCTATACTCGGGTGCACGGTGAAGCATGGTGAAGGAGTGTATATCTCCGGAATGGCTGAACGCACAGGAACCAGGGACCCCTCAAAAGATAGATCTCGGCGAGGTGGAGGCAGACGCGGGGGTGTGAGAACCGAAAAACGGCCGAAAGATGCGGACGCGGCCGAGGTTTGCTATAGAGCTACTGACCACAAGTTGAGCAACTTACACAGTATAGCTTTAATAATTATTTTTTGTATTTAATTTTTTCCATTTTCCCAAATAATTATTAACTCATCCAGTGCCCGGAATCTCCACTAGAGGGTGCCCAATGGCCAGAGAATCCACCATAGACATATGCTGTATATGCACAAGCCGTGCGCAGCCATGACGCACGTGAACACTTTCCTTTGTGTCATGAACAGGAACAGGATGAAGTTAGCTTGAAGTTAGCTATAGGCTACCACTCATTTTAGAAGCCCAATTTTCGGCGATTTAGCCGTGATTAAACCTTGCGCACCTCATGGATAGGCATAGAACAGAGAAAATGAGGTGGATTGCATTGGAGTGGACGGCAAATATCGGTGGCGCGACGCTCTCGTGGGCCGATGTAAACAAATCGCGGCCGGCGGCCGGCTCGAAAATTTAGCCCGGTGCTTCGGTAAGGCCTCTGGGTGTTTAAATAATGTTATATAAAAAGCCGAACTAGTTCGGGATCCGCACCCCGGACGATCAAAAGGCCGAAATAAAGCCGAACTAGTTCGGGATCGGCGCAAAAAGAGTAAAAAAAAAAAAGAAAAGTTATCGAAAAAACACGGCCTGCTCACGTATTAGGAGGGTAATATGAGTCACCAGAAAAAATAATGGGTGTTTTTAATGTATCTATCATGGTTAAAATGAAGTTTGAAGTTACAATGGGTGTGTATGGGGAGAAAAGCCCATATTGAAAGTGGAATATCCCTTTAAAGTATCGCGTACTGTAATCTGTAAGCAGAACATGTCAGCGCTGCTGCCTTAAACGTGTAATATTGTCCGTACTCACAGCACAACGCGTTGTGAGCTTGGAGGTCTGCTATTTCCGGTGCTTGATACCACACTGAACTAAAGCATAATCAAGTCAATACTGGAGGTGTGGCGTAACGGCATGGATTTCTACACAGAGAGGGCAATTATTTCAACATGAGACACTGCATTCAAGTTCAGGAGCGTTTGGACAAGGCAATTCTCTTGAATGCTGCCTTCAGGTATGGCATGAAAAAAGGGGGCATTTGCGTTTCTTTCACCATAGTAAAAACTGAAAAGGTGACTACGTGTGTTGCGTTCTGTCGGTGTTTTTTGTGTTTGTCTGTTATATGTGAAAAAATTGATTTGAATGCAAAAATGTAGTATGCCAAAGCAAATTCCTATGTGTGTTACACAATGGTTAATAAAGTAATCTGAATCTGAATCTGAACTGCATTCATGCTCTGGAGAGGGCACTTTTTACAGGCGGATAAAAGGGCAGGGGCTCAAGCCCTCTTTGATGTCTATGTGGGCAAGTGCACGCGTGTGCGTGCGTGTGTGTGTGTGTGTGTGTGTGCATGAGTCACAGAGCAGGTGAAGGTTGTTTGCGCTGTTAGACTGTTGTTCTTTCTCCTCTGCTTGGCTTTTTATCACCCAGGAGAAACCTGATCAATACTATGATGCATGGCTGTTGTACTGGTGCACGCACGCACGCACACACGCACGCACGCACCCGCACACACACACACACACACACACACACACACACACACACACACACACACACGTAATTGCTATACCTGTGAGGACAACAAGAGGAATTTGGCCATTTTCAAACCTAAGCCACATGCAGGCCGCGTTCACACATTTAAGGCACATGCTTTATGCTTTACCTAGGGGGAGGCGGGGGGTATAAAGCAGCGTCCAATTCATTCCCTATGGAAGTCACACGTTTTGATGAGGCAAGCCTGCTCCAAGCTTTCCTTAAGGCTGTTTTTAAGCCACAGAGCAAGCTTACCTCGTCAAAACATGTGACTTCCATTGACGCATTTCTGGTCCACGTTACACTGATAAGAACTAGATGCGCGCGCAGGTCGGTACCAAAATTAGCCAATGAAACCAGCGCTGCCCAAAACAACAGGTTTGGGGATTGGTGGGAATTGATTACATGATACAGTCACCTGTGCATTTAAGTGCCGGCTACATGAAGCTGGATATTTCTGAATCTAGAAATGTTTTGGTGCTGTTGGGGCTTGCAGCCACACGAAGCTGGATATTTTGGCCGCGAAACTGGATATTTGTGAATCTGGATAAATAAGTGGAGAGATCTGAAGACTTTACTGTGTGTGTGCTTGTTAGACCTACCGGTAGATATCTTTGTCGTGTGGACCTATATATTTTTCTATGTGGATATCTGAAAAACCGGGATAAATGAAATATCCAGCTCCGTGTAGCCATGGCCTTAGTCTCAATGTTTGTAAACAAGAAACGGGTCTATAGGGAATGAATTGGATGCTGCTATACCCCCCCCCCCCCCCCCCCCCCGCCTTCCCCCAGGTAAAGCATAAAGCATGTGCCTTAAATGTGTGTCAGAGGCCACAGGCTCACAACACGTGCGCGCACACAGTGGTGTAAAGTACATTTACTCAAGTACTGTACTTAAGTACAGTTATTTGTACTTTACTTGAGTATTTCCAATTTCAATACTTTTACTTCTACTCCACTACATCTAAGATCCAAATATTGTACTTTTACTCCACTACATTTATTTGAAAACTTTCGTAACCAGTTACTTTTCAGATATAAATTGTAATATTATAAAAGATACATGAATCACTTTGGCCCTATTTTACACCTATAGGCTGTTTGAAAATAGCCGATCTGCAAGCTCACAGCGTGTCGCATCGCGGCACGCTGTGAGCTTGTAGATCTGCTATTTTCAAACATTTTGTACTTCGTAATTTTGTTATGCTTTTGGTACTTTAAGTACTTTTGATATACTATGGATGCCAATACTTTCATATGTTTATTCAAGTACATTTTGAATTCCCGACTTTGACTTGTAACAGGGTAGGCTACATCTACATTGCAGTATTGATACTTTTACTTAAGTAAAGAATGTGAGTACTTTTTTCCACTACCGCGCACACATGTGTTCGGCATATACAGGATGCGTGTCAGGGACGTGCTGGCCATTGGTAAAAGGCGGGACAACTCCCAAACGGCCGGTTCATTCCCGGCTGGTCCAGGCCGGCCATTAGGAAAAAAAAAAAATGTCGGGCAGAAACCTTGCATCTCCAAGTTTCAAATTTGTACATGTTTTCGCAAAGCAAAGCCCTGCTTCATCATCCAAGGCCGTCGGACAAAAGTAGTGAAAACAGCAGATCTACAAGCACACAACGCCTCGCGGTGCGAGGCGTCGTGTGCTTGTAGATCGGCTGTTTTCACTAGTTTAAATATTTTTTTAAATAATTAATACAAAACAAACGGTTTTGGACATACAAGGTTTCCACCCAACAACTACGGAATATAACTCATGTAATTGGCCCACTGCCTTGTTAGGGTGCCCTCACACCAAAATACCTAGAGTGGAATCCGCCAATGCATTTCAATGAGAATGAGAGTTTTTTTTTTTTGCAGAAATCCTCTACTGGCAAAAAACACTCCATTCTTATTGAAATGCATTGGTGGATTCCACTCGAGGTATTTTGGTGTGTGGGCACCCTTACTTGTCATGATCTGAAATGGCAAAGTAGCAGCAGTGCCATAGAGAGAGATCTCTCTCTATAGCACGCAATGAGGGCCTCTCCAACACTTTTTCCCGGGCTGATTCAGGGGCCCGGCACGTCCCTGGTCTCTAAACACCCTCCCGGGGCCTCACGGCTCATGTTCTCCACATCAATGCATTGATTGATGGTTGTTGTAAAGAGAATATATTCATAAACAATGTGCCCCCCCCCCCCCCCCGCGCTACACACCACCATACACAACATGTCATCTCGTCTCACACACACATTAATCCCATGTTATCACATACAGTCGGAACCACAGTGCAATCAAAGCACCAGGCGATCGATTGCATCGTGTATTGCATGCCACTTGCACTTGTAAGGCTTGTGTTAACAACATCATTATCGCATGCTAACACATAGGAACGTAAGTTGCTTTCTTTTTCTTTTTCTGATACATGGAGGAGCAGTTGGGAACGGATTTAACGAGTTGCGCCCGGGAGTCGTCAATAAGCCATGATGACAGAGCGTATCGTCATTTTTAATCTTTTTTGTAAATTAAAGCCCTGCTTCATCATCATACAAGACTGTCGCACAAAGCGAACATAGCAGATCTACAAGCAGACAACGCCTCGGAATGCGGGTCATAATGGGTTAACTGCGAGGCAAGGCATACACACTTTTCACAGAACACAAACCCGCTAAGGATGACACATTTCGGCTCAGTGTTGAGCGTCAAGGTTTATTCACTGAGCTACGCCTGTGGTGCCAATTAACGGTTGATTTCATTTAATTAAGTCATGTTAGGAGCACACTTCTTGCACACACACGCGCACACACACAGACTAAGGTGTACGTTCAATATAAACAAGCATGTGTCACATATACCCGCATGCTTTGTTGCAACGCGCTGCGCATGCAACACTTTTACATCAGCCATTTCAGTGAAAGCTTTCCCCACAATCACAGAAAACAAAAAAAAAGTAAATGGTGCATTCATATAGCACCTTTATCCGAGGCGCTTTACATAGATTGTGCATCACATTCACCCATTCACACACACATTCACACACCGATGGCAGAGGAAATGCAAGGCACCAACCTGCTCACTGGGAGCAACTAGGGGTTCAGAGTCTTGCTCAAGGACTCTTCCACATTAACCCTGGGGGAGCCCGGGATCGAACTGTGAACCCTTCGGGAACCCTCTGTGTTCTAATGACGGTTTCTCTACCCCCGAGCTACTGCCGCCACCCTCTAGTATACTAGTTGCGACCGTAGGGATTACGTTTACTATAAGAACCGTCACAGCTTGACCGTATGTATGTATGTATGTGTAACGCCTGACACTGTAGTTCCCCTGACACATTACTGTGACATCACAGGTGACATTGCAGTGATGTCAGATACTCAGATCAGGGATCCCCACAGACATAAACAGGTGACATCACAGTGATGTCAGATACTCGGAGCAGGGATCTCCATATATGGGCATAAAAGGGATTCTGTTAGGGATCTCCATATATGGGCATAAAGGTATTGTCTCCCAGATGATGCCTTGTTAGGAGAACCACACTAACAGAATCCATATATGGCCAAGACAGATTTCGCCCTTAGGCGTCTTACTGGTATATAGCCTTGAGGGACTCCTCTCAACCGTATATGGTTTAAGTTGGTACGTGAACGGACGTAGGCCTATACTCGTGATTTGCGTGCGAGTTGCGGCATTCAATTTTGCCATTATCATTTTGTTTTCAAGAACCTACGTACATGAGGAGTTGCAAAACTGTCGTATAATCGCAATATCACACTTGAGGGTGTGTTTTATCTGTATTATCGGCACTTCTGCGCTGCCCACGGAACTCGGGAGCGTGTCGATATAGCGACATAGCATTTGTTCGACAGTCCATTCTTTCGACACGAGTGAAGCTAACCTGCCGACGTGGGTGAATGAATGTTAACCTCTATGCCTAAACCTAACCCAAACCCTGACCCTAACCTCAGTAACCGTGACACGGGTGAGTAGAGTAGCCAACCTGCCGACGCTGGTTGTCGAAAGAATGACACGAAAGAGCGAGATTCCCCCGCGGAAACTCACCTTCGGCTCGTTCCGGCAGCAACGCAGGCGTGCCAATAATCAGGATAACACACACCCTCTTGTGTAATAGTGTTTAATTGCAACTGAAAAGAAAAACCCTGCCATTGCTCACTGGAATGAATGTTTCAGTTAAAACCCTTTAAAGAGGCGGTGCCATAGATTTGTACTTTGGCTGGGGTTTTTTTTTTACCATTCACCCAACACTGTGGGTGTGGCTAACTTCAGCTGGTCACCACCCACCATGACAACCAGGCATACTTAATGAACTGGTGGGTGTGGCCACGTAAAAACACAATTTTTAACTCTTTCTGTACACTTTTTTTGGAAAGAATCTTCCTCCGAGTATAATCATAATAGCTGATAATCATGTTTTAGAGGGGAAAAAAATCATGGCACCCCATCTTTTAATACCCGTTTGAAGACCTTTAGTTTAAAGATTATGTAAATTGCAAATTACATGTCACACCTAGAAACCTGAACATGAAATACAATGCTGAATTGAGTCAGTCAGCTGAGGCATGGAGAGAGAGAAAAAAAAAACTAATGCTGAGCGGAAATATGTCAAAAAATGATGTTTGTAAAATTGGCTGTCCTGAATTGCGTCGCGCGTGCACGTGAGCGGGCGTCCGAGTGACTCCGTGTGAGTGTGCACGCGTGTGTGTTTCACCGTGTTGTTTAGGAGTCGACCAGAGCATTCTGGAATCGTTCCAATGAGATTTTTTCACGCCCAAAGGAATCTTCCTTTTCTGATTGGAGATGGGGGGGTGGGGGGGGGGGATAATTATCAGCAGCTCAGAGAAAGAATGCATACAAATGAACTCCAGCTGAGAGGAGCGAACGAGGCATGATTGCTGAGGAGAGAGAGAGAGAGAGAGAGAGAGAGAGAGAGAGAGAGGGAGTACATCTTTTCTGCATCTAGCTTAAGGCAAGACCCAAGTTTAGATTGCGCAAAAAATTGCTTCTAGGGGTCCCTGGAACTAAATATTTTGAGATGGGGTACGCGGCCAATTACATATCATTTTGGGCGTCCTTGACATGACAAAGTTTGAGAACCACTGATATAGGGCGATTCTACAAAATATGTCCTAACGGTTTTCTGACAAAACGTATGTTGCCATTCTTAAACTGTCTATAGGAAGAAAAGAAAATCTGTAGCCCATGGAATGTTTTTTGTGCAAAACAAATGCTTGCAATGGATTCAGCATCATGACAAACCCGAACCCCTAGTCAGACCTCTCACATCCCCAGAATATAGAAAGTCAATGGGAGCCCAACTTGATTTGGCCGCTGTGATGACCCCGAAGGTCGCCGACTCGGGCGCCCTAGCTGGGCTACATCTGTGCAAAATTTGGCGCTTTTACAGTGATTAGCACGAAAAAACCCTATCACGCCTAGCAACACAAATGGCATGACATGTGATTCTTTTTTCTTTTTAGCTTGTCTTATTTTCGTCCATGCTTTTTTTACTATTTTGAAAAACATTTTATATAGTTCAAATAGCTGATCTACAAGCGGACGTGTCAATGTATTATAGTGTTTAGTAATGTTTAGCATGGATGAAAATAGTTCCCTTAGTCTTTAGAATACAACTTCAGTCAGTTTTAGTCATACTTTAGTCATCTGACATGTTTTAGTTTTAGTCGACCAAATATCTTAAGATTTTAGTCAACCAATTCTACAGTTGATTTATGTTGGCAGCTTGATGGCATCGTAATGGCAGCTTTTACACTGGGTTGCATGCTGAAAATGGCCGATCTACAAGCTCACCACACATCACGGTGCAGAGTCGGGTCGCGGGGGCAACAATTTCAGCATCCACTACCGACAACAACGCAAATAATGTTTTATTTCACCACTCCTTAAGACCTGGAACGTATTATTGCACATTATTACTTCAAATCGTTATTTCATGCTTTAACTATTATAAAAAATAACTGCTATTTTTTTGTAGATCTATATTTTTTTACCCGATTCTATATGTAAATGTCTTCTAAATTCTTCTTCTAAGTCAGTGGTTCTCAAACTTTTTCAAGTCAAGGACTCCCATCTCAAAATATGTTGTTCCAGGGGGAACCGATCATAAGTCTGACCTCTAAATATTCCCACCAGGTTAACATTCACCAGGTTAGCATTCACCAGTGTCGGCAGGTTAGCATTTCACCAGGTTAGCATTCACCAGCGTTAGTTTTACTGAGGTTAGGGTTAGGGTTAAGGTTAGGTTTAGGTGGTCGGGTCGGAAGAATGGGAGATCGGAAACAATGACATGGCACCGTTCCAGGGACCACACAGAAGCAAATATTTGAGTTTCAAATGTTCGCTTTTAAAAATATCTTTTTGAAAGATTGTTAAAAATGTGCAAGAATAAAATTAATACAAAAATCTTGATTTTTCAAAAATAGATCTACATTTTGAAAAAAAGCCAAATATAGGGAATATTGTGTGGCTTTTGACGATCGGGTCCAACATTTAGTTCAGTGACCAGTCTTCCAGCGATGATTATCAGTTGGTAGTCATCGCTGGAAGACTGCCATCGCTGCCAGTTCCCACCTGATGTCGTGTGGGAGTTCTGACCGCTCCAGATCGTACTGAATAACTGCTAGCTTGCAGAGCGTCTTAAGACTAGGACTCAAGTCTAGGATGTGCAGGTCATCTTTTTGTATGTCTTCCGTAAATCCTCCAAAGATGATGACACGACTTCCCACCATGCAACAGCAGCCCTCTGTCCTCCAAAATAATCTATTCACCTTGAGCTTAACCTCCTTCCAGGAGAAGGTCTCTGGACTGAACTTCCACATATCATCGCAGCCTGATATTGGCTCACAGAATTCTTCACTCCAGACCTCGCCACCAAATATGTACAGCTCTCCATTGTAGGCAGAGGCTGAATGATGGATGCGTTTTTCTGGAAGATGCTTTGCAGAAGGCGTGTCCAGCCAGCAGTTTGTCTCTGTATCAAACACTTTGATTTTGTCGGCGTCCTCCTGTTCCACATTTCCCCCAAATACAAACATCTTTGTTCCAATCAAGGTGGCAGAGTGACATGATGAAGCAGGATGCAGAGGGCCTCTGGTGTTAATTAAGGACCAGACCATCGTGGTGGTGTCCAGCTTGTACGTGTCATTAAGGTCAACATAATCACCAGTCCGTCCTCCATGGATATACATGACCTTCCCCAAGAGACAGGCTGAGTGAACACTCCTCGCCTCTGGAACAGTTCCAGAAACCCTTTGGTTGAGCCATCTGTGCGTGTCGACATAAAATGCATAAAGAACATTGTTGCAAAGCTCATAGGGAATATACCTTCCATGATACCCTCCTCCCCAGAGGTAGACGATGTCTTCAATGAGCACAGCTGTGTGGCCACGGCGACTACAGGGAACCTCAGGAGGAAGTTCTCCTGTTGTAGTCGTCACTGGGGGCAACGTCCTCCATCTCAGAGACACTGTGTTGAAGACGTACACTTTGATCTGAGGTTTTGAAGGTGTCGTAGCGTTCCATTCGATACCTCCAAATGTGTACACTTTGTGTCCCACCGATACAGCAACACCAGAGGTGATATTTGGGGCTCCTCGCAGCTTCACTCTACAGTGCATTATTTGACAGACCGTCAGCAAAAACACTGTTCCTAAACAATACTTTTACCAGCTTGCTCTGTAAGACGGTCTTATTGAACACAAGACCATTTATATAGGAGGCCAGTCTATGATGTCTATGTCAGTTGGTGTGGCGTCATAGAATCTCCATTTTTGGATTTATGAGTATATTCACATCAGTACTAATAGCTAGAAATACTGTTCCTACGAAACATTGTGGGCTCGCATGGAACGCCATATATGGGCACAAAGATCTATCATTTGGCTGTTCTCATTGGCTAAGGGGCCTGCCTTTGTACTGTCAACCTTGGGCTATAAAGTTTTGGTATAACATATTGATATAACATACTGATATAACATACTGATATAACATACTGATATAACATACTGATATAACATACTGATATAACACACTAATATAACATACTGGTATAACATACTGATTTAACACACTGGTCTCAAGCCCATGTGTTGTTGTTTATATCAGGTCGCACTTGTTGGTGGTGATGTCACCAAGATGCTTCTCATTGGCTAAGGGCCCTGCCTTTGTACCGTCTGTAATTCTTTTGAGGAGCATCAACTTGACCTATAAAGTTTTGGTGTAACTATCGGCGAGTTCTAATGAAAAATGTTGTTTTGTAAAACTGTACATCATTACAAGTACAGTAACGGCAGGGGAAGTAAGTAGCTAACAACGTACGTAGGCAAAGATCTGAGATCCCCGTGTGCGAAAGTTGGAGTCTGTAGAACCAACCATGTGCTGTGAGACCCTTGTCATGTGATATGGATAGACAATAACTAAATTGCAAGTGTGGTTGCCTCTAATGGGGATCAGCAGGCCAATTGGTCAGGCTGCACTTGACCATTCCTCAACCCCCCCCCCCCCCACACACACACACACACACACACACACACACACACCACTCTCCCATTCAACTCAATGGGTGACATCATAGCGAATGCTGCTTCCTGATTGTCTATGAGTGTATCCGGGAAGAAAATAATAATAAGAGAGCCAGGCTAGAACTTAATGCGTTGCCTGCAGCAACCCCACTAATAATAATACATTTTATTTGTAACGCACCTTAAATTTGAAAAAAAAAGAAACTCAAAGTGCTAAATCGATCAATCAATCAATCAATCAATCAATCGATCATAAAATTGGCTGTCCCAGCAAAACACTCTTGTGGGATCACGCAGCAGTAAACTAGACGCCAGCGCCCGCTTAAGGAGGCTATTTGTAGGCTTTGAGTACCATGTTTCACTCTAGTGGCTCCAACCAGGTTACCCTATCTTGCTATATTAAAACAATCTTTGGCGCTGGTTAGGAGTTTTGGTCTCTTGTTCTGGAATCTCTTTGTTCTGGGCTCCCACAGCACGACGGTGGAAATCTGTTAGCTGCTGCGTGAGAGTCTGCTTGTACAGCCTCCCTTCCGCCAGCAGGGGGCAGACATGTGGCCATGAATCCTCCTTCCATCCATCTCCATAGAGAGCCATGAGCGTGTGCGTGTGTGTGTGTGTGTGTGTGTGTGTGTGTGTGTGTGTGTGTGTGTGTGTGTGTGTGTGTGTGTGTTTGTGAGAGAGAATGTACAAACATTCCTGTGTCAGTACTGAAAATCCAGAAAACTTTGCACATCCCTCTGCTAATTCACAAGATGTTGTTGTTGTTGTTGTTGTTTCAATGAAGGAGACAGATCAGTTTCCATTCTTGAAGTGGCCTGTACCTTTGATTCTAGCTTAGAGGAAGCCTTTCGTGACTAAAGTCATTAAATAACAGCTGCTCCTACGAACCATCACAGAGCTAGTCTATAGGTGCAATCTATTTGTGTTCATCTTTGGCAGCCTGGGACATGTACACAGGTTGCTTGTAAGAGGCTTCCAACAACTTGGGATGCCAAAAAAAAAAAAAAACAGCTAAACGGCTTGCAAAATTCTGTGCAATCTCTTCTACTATCGGCAGTCACCAAATATGGCAAAGGCGTTGTTACTTGTACCCTTGAATGGTGGTTGGGTATTGGATATCTGTCCAGGATTTGCTGACTGTACATTATCTACAGCACCTTGTAATATTTGTGTCCTTGTATTGTATATTTTATGTGGACATAAATAAATGATTGAAATGATTGAAAATAGCAGATCTACATTTTGAAAAAAGCCAAATATTTGGAATATTGTTTGGCTTTTGACGATCGGGTCCAACATTTAGTTCAGTGACCAGTCTTCCAGCGTTGACTATCAGTTGGTAGTCATCGCTGCCAGTTCCCACCGGATGTCGTGTGGGAGTTCTGACTGCACCAGACCGTACTGAATAACTGCTAGCTTGCAGAGCGTCTTAAGACTAGGACTCAAGTCTAGGATGTGCAGGTCATCGCTGTCTATGTCGACCGTAAATCCTCCAAAGATGATGACACGACTTCCCACCATGCAACAGCAGCCCTCTGTCCTCCAAAATGATCTATTCACCTTGTTCTTAACCTCCTTCCAGGAGAAGATCTCTGGACTGAACTTCCACATATCATGGCAGGCTGATGTTTGATCACCGAATTCTTCACTCCAGATCTCGCCACCAAATATGTACAGCTCCCCATTGTAGGCAAAGGCTGAATGATGGATGCGTTTTTCTGGAAGATGCTTTGCAGAAGGAATGTCCAGCCAGCAGTTTGTCTCTGTATCAAACACTTTGATTTTGTCGGCATCCTCCTGTTCCTCATCTCCCCCAAATACAAACATCTTTGTTCCAATCAAGGTGGCAGAGTGACATGATGAAGCAGGGGGCAGAGTTCCTCTGGTGTTAATTAAGGACCAGACCATTGTGGTGGTGTCCAGCTTGTACGTGTCATTAGTGTCTTGCTTGGTGCTTCCTCCATGGATATACATGACCTTCCCCAAGAGACAGGCTGAGTGATCACTCCTCGCCTCTGGAACAGTTCCAGAAACCCTTTGGTTGAGCCATCTGTGGTCGTCGACATAAAATGCATGAAGAACATTGTTGCAAAGCTCATAGTTAATATACCTTCCATTATACCCTCCTCCCCAGAGGTAGACAATGTCTTCAATGAGCACAGCTGTGTGGCCACGGCGACTACAGGGAACCTCAGGAGGAAGTTCTCCTGTTGTAGTCGTCGCTGGGGGCAACGTCCTCCATCTCAGAGACACTGTGTTGAAGACGTACACTTTGATCTGAAGTTTTGAAGGTGTTGTAGCGTTCCATTCAATACCTCCAAATGTGTACACTTTGTGTCCCACCGATACAGCAACATTAAAGGTGTTATTTGGGGCTCCTCGCAGCTTCACTGTACGGTACATTACTGACAGACCATCAGCAAAAACACTCTTAAACAATACCTTTTACCAGCTTGCTCTGTAAGACAGTCTTATTGAACACAAGACCATTTATATAGGAGGCCAGTCTATGATGTCTGCCAGTTGGTGTGGCGTCATAGAATCTCCATTTTTGGATATATGAGTATATTCACATCAATAATAATAGCTAGAAATACTGTTCCTACGAAACATTGTGGGCTCGCATGGAATGCCATGTATGGGCACAAAGATCTATCATTTGGCTGTTCTCATTGGCTAAGGGCCCTGCCTTTGTACTGTCGGTAATCTTCTTGAGGAGAATAACCTTGGTCTATAAAGTTTTGGTATAACTTGGTATAAACTGATATAACATACTGATTTAACACACTGGTCTCGAGCCCATGTGTTGTTGTTTATATCAGGTCACACTTCCAAGCCAGGTGGGAGGCAGAGTATATTTTCACGGATGTAAAGTGGTTTGTGGTGGAGGTTGTGGTTGTGGTTTGGCTGCCAAGGGGTGTGTGTGCAAAGTTAGGCATGGATAGGGGCAACGGTGGCGGAAATATGAGTAGGGGAAAAGTGTGACGTGACGGACAGATTGACAGTTGGTGGTGATGTCACCAAGAACGATGCTTCTCATTGGCTAAGGGCCCTGCCTTTGTACTGTTGGTAATTATTTTGAGGAGCATCAACTTGACCTATAAAGTTTTGGTATAACTATCTGCAGGTTCTACTGAATTTTTTTGTTTTGTAAAACTGTATATCATTACAAGTACAGTAACGGCAGGGGAAGGAGCTAACAACGTACGTAGGCAAAGATCTGAGATCACCGTGTGTGAAAGTTGGAGTCTGTAGAACCAACCATGTGCTGTGAGACCCTTGTCATGTGATTCGGATAGATAATAACTAGAGAGATGCAATTGGAAATTGCAAGTCTGGTTTCCTCTAATGGGGATCAGCAGGACAATCCTGATTGGTCAGGCTGCGCCCACTTGGGATGCTAATTGTAGGCTTTGTGTACAAAGTTGCACTCTAGTGGCTCCAACCAGGTTACCCTATCTTGGTGTATTAAAACAATCTTTGGCGCTGGTTTGGAGTTTTGGTCTCTTGTTCTAGAATCTCTTTGTTCTGAGCTCCCACAGCACGCCGGTGGAAATCTGTTAGCTGCTGAGTGAGAGTCTGCTTGTACAGCCTCCCGTCCGCCAGCAGGGGGCAGACATGTGGCCATGAATCCTCCTTCCATCCATCTCCACAGAGACCCATCAGCGCTCTGCTGTCCTGTGTGTGTGTGTGTGTGTGTGTGTGTGTGTGTGTGTGTGTGTGTGTGTGTGTGTGTGTGTGTGTGTGTGCGCGCGCGCATGCGCGTGCGTGTGTGTGTGTGCAGGCATGTGCACACATATAAATCAAAGGGGGCTTGAGCCCCTGCCCTTTTATCCGTCTGTAAAAAAGTGTCCTCTCCAGACCATGAATGCAGTTTTTTACTATGGTGAAAGAAATGCAAATGCCCCTCTTTCCATGCCATACCTGAAGGCAGCATTCAAGAGAACTGCCTTGTCCAAACTCAGCTGAACTTAAACACAGCATCTTATGTTGAAAAAATTTCCCTCTCTTTGTAGAAACTTAAGCATCGGACATAGCAGACCTCCAAGCTCACGACGCGTCGCTTGGAGGTCTGCTATTTTCGATATTTCCACCAAAGGCCCTTTTAGAAATATCAGCCCAGCTGCCTCTAACATTCTCTGCACGTCCCTTTGTGTGTGTGTGTGTGTGTGTGTGTGTGTGTGTGTGTGTGTGTGTGTGTATGAGTGTGTGTGTGTACACGTGTGCGTGTGTGTGTGTGTGTGTGTGTGTGTGTGTGTGTGTGTGTGTGTGTGTGTGTGTGTGTGTGTACACGTGTGCGTGTGTGTGTGTGTGTGTGTGTGTGTGTGTGTGTGTGTGTGTGTGTGTGTGTGTGTGTGTGTGTGTGTGTGTACACGTGTGCGTGTGTGTGTGTATGTGTGTGTGTGTGTGTGTGTGTGTGTGTGTGTGTGTGTGTGTGTCTGCTACTGTAATATTTATGTCCAGCATAAATGGAGAGTATTACTGTATCTCCAGGGAGTTACACGCTGCCCCCAAGGAGAGAGAGAGAGCGCCATCCCCACGGGAGGTCACGTGCACGTGTGTGTGTGTGTGCAAGATGAATAACCCTGTGAATCAGCCCACATGTTGGATTTTAATATTGATATGTGGGCGTGGGCGGGGAGAGGACGTGGACAGCATGCTGAAATATGTGCACGCACACACGCACACGAACACACACACACACACACACACACACACACACACACACACACAGTGTCCATGCATGGGGGAGCACGGCGGGCCTTGGGCCAATCATGTATCACCATCCCACTGCTCAGCGTGACAGTAAGAGGTTGGACAAGACTATAAGCTATACACATGTGCACGAGTACACACACACACACACACACACACACACACACACACACACACACACACACACACACACACACACACACACACTAACTGAGCAGTGGCAGGTCCCCCTTCTTATAAAGGCTAAGCCCCTCCCACTGGACCGTACCAACTCTGAATTAAATCCACAATTATATCTAAACCAGACTCTTCCCATGTCCAGAGACAATATCATGCATACACATTAGTAGCAACACATTTAAAGTAGCATCACATTACTGAAATAAGGACTCCCATAATACTTATACTCATTTCACTTCAACTCAGATTGTTCAGCATGAATGTTGATTGACCACAGGTGTGCTTAACTCTCTCCCAGCCATTTACAATATGCTTGTGTGCCTATACTGCCAGGATTATTTTTTTTTTTTCAGTCCTACAATACAACAATCAATGACCAGAATATAATTGTAAACTGCAGTCTATTTGTATACCACAAGAGTGCGCCAACGACTAAGTGATCAGGCTGACTCATTAGACTGAATGAGAATGACCTGCAGCCTGTGTTTATAATGGAACTGACGGCCGGCCGGAGCGCCCAAACAAACAGCATCGTGCACGCCCTCACGGGCGCAATCAGTTTATTTCAAACACTCGACCATGATGCTGGGTGACCACTCTGTCAGCCTCTCATTTTTTTCCGAATGAAAATCCGTCTACATATGGTAAAGTTTGATAAGAAAAACGTTGGCTTTCAATGCTAAAATTTGCATATGCTATGCTATATGCAAATGACTTCCGGGTTACGTCATCGATGACATCATTTCCATCACATTATCATTGCTGAAGCTTAAATGAAGCTAGAATGGTCATTTATGGCTCTAAAAATGTCAAAAAAATACCAAAAAAATCAGAAAATCATCAGGAAGGCGACGTTTGGCGATCTGGCTGGCTGGGCCTCCTCAAAATGGCGACGTTTGGCGATTTGGCTGTGAACTAGTGTTAACAAGCTCCCTACAATGGAGTCCACCATTAATCAACCAATAAAATACACTCAGTTAACATTATCTGCAACTTCATAAATAGACATTAACAAACTTAAACCCGTGTTATGTGAAATATTGATGGGGAAAAACAACAGAACTATACAAATGTCTGTTCATAGTAGTCAGTGGCAAGGTGAATTGCCACAGTTTGACCCAGTATTTTTAATTTGTATCAATGTATTTATGTATCTCTGTCCACTGCACCGGCTGGTCTTTTTAGCAGGGGTGTTGCACCAAATTCTGGGCCCTGGGTACAAGGATTCTACTGCGGGCCCCCCATGCACGTTCCTCATAGGGGGAACTGGGAACGCATTTTGTGCTTTAACTATTGAAAAAGAGCTTGTAGATCTGCTATTTTTCTTAGTCTTTGTTAGTCTTTGAATATTTCAAATCATTCTAAAGATGTTTGAAAAACCTATGTTTCTATGTCATTGGTGCTCAAACCTTTTCATGTGAAGAACCCCCAAAATTATATGTATTTGGCCACGGACGCCATCTCAAAATATTTTGTTCCAGGGACCCTCCAGAAGCAAAATCTGAGTTACAAATGTTTGCTTAAAAAAATACTTTTATTCAAAGATTTGAACACATTTTCACAATTTTTACTCTGTGCCGCGCTGTGAGCTTGTATATCTGCTATTTTTCAATAGCTAAAGTATAAAATAAAAAAAGGCCCCTCCACCTTGGGCCCTAGTAACTCAGTCCCACTTTCCCCCCCTTGTGACGCCCCTGCTTTTCAGCATCCTGAGCTCTGCTCTCGTTCTGACCGTTGGCTCGCCGAGAGTGCTCGACCCGGCGACGCCCTTTGCTAACGAGGCAATTAATCTTTGACCAGCTCGTTGAGGAGTCAATTAGGTTGGCCTCTCGTCTGCCTCAACTCCGTGGTGGCCCGTCGTTATGAGGGCCGACACGCTTCAATTAACGGTTAACGCTTAATTGAAAATCTTTGAGAGCTGGTTGCTGGCTTATACTGTACGGAGAGCGCATGGAGCACTTCAGCCATTGTTCAAGCTTATGTTCATATAATTAACCTCCCGTCGCCAGACTTTTCCACCTTTGAGGAAAGCTTGGGGTTTGTTTTAAACTTGCCCTTGTGATCCGGTCTAGACGTGGCCTAGACCGGAAAGTAGACCAGAAAAAAAAATCACACCCAATGTGAAGTGAGCGGTGGTCGTGCTTGCATAACGTCTTCAGACTAGGATTTGAGTCTAGGATGTACAGGCTATGCTACACACACACATTTTGCTATGGCAAAACACGGAGGAAAAAGGCTACAGACATACGACATCACTAGACAAACATGATGCTACGTACACACATTTTACTATGGCAAAACGCTGAGGAAAAGTGGCTACAGACACACGCACAGCTACTCTTAGGAGCGGTTTACCAACGCTCAAAAAAGACAAGAACTGCTGGTTCCGTTTTCTCTGAGTCACTTTGTTTTGGTCCCCCCTGTTTGTTTCTCCAATTTAATTGCTTAGTGTAAAGGCACTTTCCCGCTTGGGTGCGAGAACGATAAAGATAACGATAATAAATACGGTTTTCAATTGAAGTGGTATTTTCTTACATGCATTTGTTACTTAGAACAGGGGTTCCCACAGCAATTCATTTCATAATGGAAGTCAGTGGAGGTCAGAACAGGCCAAACAGCTTGCCCAAATATGGAGTAATAGATGTGTCATCATAGACTGGTCATGATGACGTCCCAAATCCAAATGGAAGCCACGTGCCGTTATTACATCTGTTGTTGTTGTTTCTTTGTTTGACTGCTTGTTTTTGTTGGGCTGTGTTATTGTTTCAGGTGCTGTTGGTAGTCATGGTTGCCAGTTCCCATCTGATGTCATGTGGGAGCCCTGACTGCTCCAGATCATACTGAATAACTGCTAGCTTGCATAACGTCTTGAGACTAGGACTCAAGTCTAGGATGTGCAGTTCATCGGGTGTGTTGCCTCCTGCATAGAGGAAGATACGATCTCCCACCATGCCACAGCACGGCCAATACATCCTTAAAGACGGGCATTTCCCCTTTGGATTAATCTTCTTCCAGGAGAAGGTTTCTGGACTGAATTTCCACAGCTCATTGAAGTCCTGGTCACCAGAGGCACCACATATGTACAGCTCTCCATTGTAGGCAAAGGCTGAATGACGCCAGCTTATTTCTGGAGAAGATGTTTCTGGAGAAGGTGTTCTCAGGCAGCAGTTTTTCTCTGTTTCAAACACTCTGATCTTGTTATACGTTTGGCCCCCAAATACAAACATCCTTGTCCCAATGATGGTGGCAGAGTGCCAGAATGAAGCAGGTGCATTGGTGTTGATTAAAGACCAGACCATTGAGGTGGTGTCCAGCTTGTAGATGTCATTAATGGCTCCACCCACTCGGTATCCTCCATAAACATATATGACCTTCCCCAAGACACAGGCAGAGTGGTTCTCCCTCCCTTCTGGAACAGTCCCAGAAACCCTAGTCATGATCCATCTGTGGGCGTCAACATCAAATGCATAAAGCACGTTGCAGTAAGGCGTTCCTCCCCAAATGTAGACGATGTCTTCAATAAGCACACCTGTGTGGTTTCGGCGTCTGGAGGGAACCTCAAGTGGACGTTCTCCTCTTTCATTTGTGACTGGGGGCAACTTCCTCCAGCGCAAAGACACTGTGTTGAAGATGCACACATCAAGCTGATCACTGTTCTTGTTAATGTAACATCCAAAGGAGTAGACCTTAAGCCTCACAGCTACAGCAGCATGGAATATCCCTGGTACTCCGTTCCGATGTATCGTCCGACGTAACATTTTACACACCAGCACTACACTGAAGCTTCTAGAAGCGGAGCAGATTTGAGTTTTTAAAGGCTTCTGAATGTTTGTCTCTTAGACATTTCATTTTAAGACATTGACACCGTTGTGATAATGATGTCACTGAAACTGAATGGCTATTTGACAGAATAAAGTATGTTTGACATCTGTGCTTTGATGTCAGTTATCTCCATATTTGGCCATTTTAATTGTAATTTTGCTAGAGTTCAAAACCAGTCTAAAGGCGGCCGTACACTACACAATAATCAGGGCATTTAATTACCTTCCCGACAATCGGGATGCCTCCGACTGAAACGGGCCCGACTATCGGGCATGAATGTCGTCTAGCGTGAGGTCTCACAGATCCACTCGGAGCCCAGCCGAGTGGCTCGGAGGACGATCGGGGCCAGCCCGACTCTTTTCAAAAATGTTTGATATTTTCCTGGATCACTACTGGTCTGGAAGACTGGAACAGCAGCGGGGGACCGAAGAAAATACAGCCGCTGCGCAAATCTGAGCATAGTATGTGACAGATCTCTCTTTTTCTCTCTCCATCTCTCCCTCTCACGCACACACACACACACACACACACACACACACACACACACACACACACACACACACACACACACACACACACACACACACACACACTTTCCATAGCGTCCGTCCGTCCATTAGGTTCTATCATGAATGATTGGGATTTAAATTAAAACTCAACGGTAGCGTGTATCGAACAAACAGAAGAAATAACGCTACCAGCCACTGTCTGCAGTCAGTCACTGTCTGCAGTCAGTCACTGTCTGCGACCAGCACACATCACGCTTTTCCCTTGCAAGTCAAAGAAGTACACGCCCATTCTGATCTACAAGCCTACAACGTGGCACGGAGGGACACAGTTTGGTCTTTGGTCTTGGAGATTATGTTCTGTGTGCACTACACAGTCATAAATCAGGCACCATGAGAAGGAGCAACACTTGACATAGCGCAGGAGAGGATGTCAGAGTTGGATGGACATGAAACGTGTCAAAGTGAACTCATATTATTATCAAAATGAGACACAACTTCCATATTGAAGCTTTTTTTTTTGTTGCTGCGTGAGGCGGTGTTCTGTGTTGACTGAGTGGATAACGTAATGTGTTTGTATGTGTGTGTGCGTGTGTGTTGCAAAGCACAGTGCTCCGAACAGCCCCCATGGCATTTTGTATCAATTATATTATTTATTATTGCTGTGTTCGAGCCCGACTCAATCGGGATACGATAGAATCCTGTAGCGTGAGGAGCGCCCGACTGTTCAAAACGGCTAGAGTGAGCCTGTTTAGATTATCTGGTCAGATAATCTGAAAAAATTATCCTGTAGTGTTTAATGCTACCCGATTCAGTCGGGCCCGATTATCGTGTAGTGTATGGCCAACTTAAGAGAGATGAGTGCATCTTGCAGGGTGTTATAAGCGTGTTGGTATTTTTCCATTGCTAAATGAACATTGATTGAGTCAGCTGTGCAATAAATAAATAAATAACGATGTCATCTGCATATAAATGGGATTGGCTGTCTTTTAATTTGGACACCAAGGGCCCTTGTTCTCCCCAAGTTGAGGTTTTAGTATCTAGGAAGTGGCGTTCCTGCACAAAAGTTATTTTGGGCACCTGCTATATCCCTAAAAAACACCTCCGCTACCCAGTACATTACGCATAGATGGGATTTGGGCATCACAATAATATTACTAATCACTGTGCCAGATGCCATTGCCTTTAACTCTTTCTGTGCCAAATGCCAAAATGGCTCCAAGGTTCATGTGCCACCCATGATTTTTGATTTTTTTTTTTTTGAATTTTTTTGAAATAAAAAAAAAAAAAAAAAAATGTTATACAAAAAACACAAAAGACGTCAAAGACGTCATTGGCACAGAACGCCTTTGAAAAAAAGACGTCAAGAGACGTAATTGGCACTGAATGAGTTTTTTAAGAGAAGACCTGCAACCCGTTATCCCCAGTGCAATATAGACCTTATTCACACCGTGGCCATCTTGGATCACATGACTTCCTGGGTTGGTAGCCTGCATTACAAACCATTGTGAACAATGGAGCGATGGTCCCAAAATATGAATTCTATTCAACCAATTTCTTTTTTACCAAATTGACAAATGGGCAGATGACAACATCAACATCCCCAAAATGATGGTCTGTTCAGTTATCCATACCCTAAGCGAGAGAATCTCGTTTGTCATATTAATGCTATTCGTTATTATTTGATGCAAAAAATCATTAGTTCCTGCTCTAAAAAAGCCAGCCCCCCATAGCCCCCCCCCCCCCAGTCACAATGCTCTGGAGCTGCCGTGCTGTGGGCTAGAAAACCTGCAGATCATGTCCGTCCGTCACGACTCATGTCATGCTCCATATATGGCCAAGATCCCTGATGTCATCAATATTAAGCCCATATCTTGGAATGCCTGATATATGGACATATTGTGTCAGTCTCTGTTACTGGTATAATTTCCTAAAATAGCTACAGTTTCCAGCTGAGAGTGACGACATGCAGGATGACTTCATATGAAGTGAATGAAAAGCAGCTCAGATGAGACACAGGACAGGACAGGACAGGACAGGACAGGACAGGACAGGACAGGACAGGAAAGGGGAAGCTATCAGCATTCAGATTGGGGGCTATGCAAATCCTGAACCCCTATTTTGGCTGCAAGACAAATTCCAACATTTTGAATCAGTCGCCTGTAAACAGCGTCTGTGCATGTGCATGTGTGCGTGCGTGCGTGCGTGCATGCGTGCTCATGCGTGCCAGTGTGTGTCATCTGTTATGACTGCTCATTTATAATTCATGCATCTTAATTAAAGACCTGCTCCCAAACCCCCCCCAAAAAAATTCTGTTTTTGTTTTTGTTTTTGTTTGGTGAAATGTCTTTGCGAAGCTTTACCTGTGAAAATCCTGCTAGTGTCTAGCACCCTGCATAATTTCCAGAGCGTTAATATCCAGTTGTACGAGTAAAACGTGGTTGTCAGATCAGCACTTGATGAAAGCAGTTTAGATGAATGTAAAACATGGTTGTCAGATCACTGAAAGCAGGTCAGATGCAGGGCAACGCAACCAGGGCACATCGACCTCTGGTGGACATTTTTGTCAACATTTTACCCCATTAAGCACATTCGGGACCTGGACCAATCAGTGACGTCTCGATTGGGGCCAGATCAAGTCTAAACCATGACTAGTCAGATCTGGCCTAGAATATCACCTGATTTCAACCAACATAAATCCTGGCCACGAAAACGGACACCCTGGATTAATCAGAGGTCCGATCGAGGCCAGATAAATATCATAACTAGTCAGATATGTCCCAGAATATAACCTTATATGCTCATATTTCAATAACAATAACAATAATCTTGTATAACAAAAAATGGTAATGACATCAAGATCATCCCCATATGGGCTGAGATCTGGCCTAGCTCTGAATGTTATCATAACGTCATTTGGCTTGCAGGGTAAATACCCTATGTCCATGCATGGCAAAAACATACAAAATAAGTAGAAAAACAGACAAACACATACAGAGCTAGCCCTAAGTGACCATTACAGGCAGGTCTGGAACTCTGAGAGTGTACAGATCGAACCGTTTGGTTCCATTTGTACACTCTCAGAGTTATGGGAGTCCTTGAAAATAAAACATTTGAAGAACCGCTGTCCTATAGTGGTACTCCTTAAAGGTGTATTCAGTGATAATGAAAGTGGCCGGGGGTCATCTTGTCCCTTACTGGCCTTACAGCATGGAAATGTTTAGATTTTTTACACCATTATAATGTTCTCGTTTTGATTATTAGACCTAATCACTGAATATCGGTAGGCCTACGTCTCCAGCTTCAGGAGGATATATATGATACTGATTTACTACGAGACTGTGGCATTTTATGAGTTCAGTAATTTATAATCTAGGCATTTAGCAGACGTTCTTAATTCAGAGCGACTGTGGTTCTCAAAACTTTTATTTTGACCACCATAACTAAACATCATAACATAACTACGGCCATACTCTACCCTGATTGGTCGAGGACTGGCTGGCCACCTCTGAAAACCAAATCTAGCTATGCTCGTAACACGTACCATGGTGGAAGTCCTTATATGGTCAGCAAACATTCTAGTGAGGAGAATGAATGGAAAATGTACCAATTATATTTTTGTTTGAATGAAATACAATCACTGAATATACCTTTAATGTGCCAAAGATAGTGTCATAGTCAATCAGTGTCATACATGTTCTGAAGCAAACCTGGAGTAATTGGGTCTTATGATAAAAATAACAAAATCTCGAATTTGCCACAGACACATTTGTCCGTGTACGGGCACATTGATGACCCCTGAACACACCCTAGACGAGGTGTGACACAACTCACGTCACACCTCCAGGCTCCAGCTACAAGCTCCAGCTACAAGCTGACAATGTGCTGCTCTGCGGCACATTGTCAGCGTGTAGATCATATGTTTGTGTCTAGATTTGGTATTAGAGTGGCGGACTGGGGATCCCTGCTCTCTCTGCCCCAGATAATATGGGTCCTGGGCTGGAAAATCGCAGATGACCCCGAGCACTAGAAGAGGAATGAAAATCGGCAGGAGAAAGTGTGCCTAAACGAGAGAGAGAGAGAGAGAGAGAGAGAGAGAGAGAGAGAGAGAGAGAGGACAGTGGAAATAAACGTTTATGTGAGTTCAACTGAGAGACTGAACACGCCGTCATCTCTATTGTCCCTCCCCAATCAACTCATTCATTTCTGATCCAATCAGATTAGCCTAACTCATGACAGTGTCCCTTTAAAAGGACTCCTCCTACTTCCTTGTCTCACTCATGCTCTGCTCTGTTCAGGTCACCCACCATCTCCCTGACACCGCCCAAGCAGCAGGCACCACCAGGTTGGCCCTATCTATCTACAGGGGGGCAGGCTCCTGAAGAGCCCCCTGCCTTCATCAGGCAGGATCTGATCAGGACGGATCTGATCGGAATCTTCTCTGTGATGGGGCCCACGCCAAAGTGTTTAAACATGTCAAATCAATTGTAATTGCATTGTCAATTAATACTACTGCATTCATGTCTTACCATTGTCATGTCGTATCATTTCATTCATATTGGTGTGAAGTCTCTTTTAAATTGAACAGTGAGGATGTTAGCAGCAGTGGTTTAAATACCTGGGGTGAACTATCCAGAGTAATGGGGAGTGGTGAAGAAGAAGAAGAGAGTGCAGCAGACAGGGTGCAACGGATAGAGGCAGGGGTGTCACACCAAATTCCGGGCCCTGGGCACAACTGGGTTCACTGTGTATGGGCCCCCCATGAATGTTCTTCATAGGGGGAGGGGGTTCAAACCATTTATTTCGAGTTGTTTTGTGCTTGAACTAATGAAAAATAGCAGATACAAGCTCGCAGATTTTTGAAAAATGGTGAAAATGTGTGCAAGTCTTTGGAGTATTTCAAATCCTTCCTATGTTTCTTGGTCAGTGGTGCTCAAACTTTTTTCATGTGAAGGACCCCCAACATGATACGTTATTTGGCCACGGAAGCAAAATATGAGTTACAAATGTTTGTTTAAAAACATGCATACATTCAAAGATGTGCACACATTTTCACGACTTACATTTTCACTCGGTACCGCACTGTTAGCTTGTATATCTGCTATTTTTTCAATAGCTAAAGTATAAATTAATTAAGGACCCTCCACCTTGGGCCCTAGTAACTCAGTCCCACGGCCACTCCCCCCCCCCCCCCCCCCCCCCCCCCTTGTGACACCCCTGGATGGAGGACCGGGTAAGGAGTGATCTGTGACAGAAGGGTTCCCAGGGAGAGAGAGAGAGAGAGAGAGAGAGAGGGAGAGGGAGAGAGAGAGGAGAGGGAGAGGGAGAGGGAGAGGGAGAGAGAGAGAGAGAGAGAGAGGGAGAGGGAGAGGGAGAGGGAGAAGGAGAGGGAGAGAGGGAGAGGGAGAGGGAGAGGGAGAGAGAGAGAGGGAGAGAGAGAGAGAGAGAGAGAGAGAGAGGGAGAGGGAGAGGGAGAGGGAGAGAGAGAGAGAGGGAGAGGGAGAGGGAGAGGAGAGAGAGAGAGAGAGAGAGAGAGAGGGAGAGGGAGAGAGAGAGAGAGAGGGTGAAGATGCACTAGGTGATAATGAGAGCAGCTGGGCTGCACGGCTGGGAAATGCTGGCACTGAGGAAAAGATGGGAGGCAGAACTGGAGGTGGAGAACTGAGTGAAGAGCTGCTATCAGGGCAGTGGTGTATAAAGTACTACATCGTTTTACTTAAGTAAAAGTATCAATACTGCAATGTAGAAATACGCTGTTACAAGTAACAGTCCAGAATTCTAAATGTACTTGAGTAAAAGTACAAAAGTATTGGCATCAAAATGTACTCCTAGTACCAAAACTTAACGTACTCATTATGCGGAATGTCCCATTACAAATGTATTACAAATCTTTTGAAAGTAGCATAGCCTATCTCTGTAGATTTTTGTTGAGGTTTAGGAGGCTCATAGTCTCTGCCACCACGTTGTGTCCCTTTTTGCTTCCA
Organism: Nannobrachium achirus; assembly: GCF_963921795.1. Lineage (NCBI taxonomy): Eukaryota > Metazoa > Chordata > Actinopteri > Myctophiformes > Myctophidae > Nannobrachium > Nannobrachium achirus. The sequence goes on from NC_137827.1 coordinate 5,648,879, forward strand.
GTGGTTTTAACTTTTTACTTACTGTAAACATACAATAAAAGGCATTCATTCACACAGGCTTGGTTGTTTTTAATGACTTTGAAACCAAACTAGTATGCGTGCGTTGCGTGATGACACGTTGTGATGTGGCAAAATCTGAACACTGTACTAGGGATGGGACCATTATGAACATCCGTAATCCTGGGGCGGAACATTTGCCAAAAAAATTAAATAAATAGCTGATCTACAAGTGTTTTGAGCTTGTAGATTGGCAATTTTTTGGCAAAGAGAATGATGTTATTTCCAGGTCTGTTTTACCAATTTTAGAGGGTTTAAATGAGATATGCAGCTCGGCAAATAAAAGGCGAATTAAACCCAGTGCATGACAGAGAACAATTTCACTATAAATTAAAATATACGATCGTGAGTGTTACAATCGTGAGTGTTTTAACGATTATCGTACCGACCCTAAGCAATACATATACTGTATACTGGCTTATACTGCTTTAAGTGATCCTCAAAGTAGGGGTTTTCAAAATGGGTGACGGGGCACCCTGGGGTGCCGTGATGGCCGTCCAGGGGTGCCGCGAGATGATTTGATAATATTTGGAATTTATTTGGACACTTAAAAAAATATTTAGTATCATTTTAAACTTGTACAAAGTTATTTTCAGTCAGTTCTAACCAAAATGGCCATTATCTCAATGTTTTCCTCACAACATAATCGCTAAAATATGCTATAAATATAAGGTGCTGGGAGTGAAAATGATGAATATCGTCACTGTCAGGCAAGAACCTTGTATCTCGTTTCAAATGTGTATGTTTTTTGGTCAAATAAAAGCCCTACTTCATCATACAAAAGTGTCACAGAAGTAGTGAAAATAGCAGCTCTACAAGCACACAATGCATCGCGATGCGAGGCATTGTGTGCTTGTAGATCGGCTATTTTCACTATTTTAAATAGTTTTTAAAAGAATAACACAAAAAGAGAAGGTTTTGGACATACAAGGTTTCCACCGGACAACGACGATAAAATGTAGGGGTGCCTCGGATGAAAAAAGAAATCATGGGGTGCCCTGAGACAAAAAAGTTTGGGAACCCCTGCCTTAAAGAGCTGGAGATGAGCAGACCTCTGTTACTGAACAAACACTAGACGGCAAAGATTACCATCAGAACGCAGAGCTATTTAACACTTCATAAAACACCATTTGCTGTCACAAATACAGTCAAATGACAGCGTATTTCTTCACCTCGCGCTAGAATAGTCAATGTCGCGTTGCTCTGTGCGTTTTTATCACATTTTATCCGCCGGCGCCTTGTTTGACAGCGGTGTATCGTGGAAATCCTATTTCAAACGTGAAATTAACTTGCTAACGCTCATGCAATACAGGCCTGATGTACGATCTGCCATCTCCCCGGCAATGGGCTTAGTCTTGTATAGCGGGCATGATTAATGTGTGGGAGGATGTGCTAGTATGTTCCCTGTCAAATATCTGTCGGCGCAGTGCGTATACTGTATATGAATATGGATATGAATATGAATATGAATATGAATATGGATATGGATATGGATATGGCTTGGCATGCTTGTCACAATGCTGATATTGTCACGTTCTTTTTTTTTTTATTACGAAACTTTATGTGCAAATGCATCCTCACACCTTGCATACACACGGGTTCTCAAACTTACAAATTGCAAGATTTCCCCTCAGCTCTGACAGAGTACAAATGGAACTGGGCTTCACGTGCCACATGGTCAACTGCAGGGCTTACAAGCATCGAAGCAGCTACTGTACATTCACGTCATGAATTCAAATAATTTGAGAAATCATAGCAAAACATACAGACAGACTGCCTGCCAGTTATAGCCACACATGTCATCCAATCACATCACAACAAACAACACAGACCGGCCTTGCTTCTGATTCTGAACCCACATCATAGCAACCAATGGCAGCCATATCTCATTTTAAATGATAACAACATTATTTGGCACGGCGGCCAGGCAGGAAATACTGTTTATGAAAGATTAGTCATAAACTCACCATCAGATTCAGTCTCCCCAACAGTCAGCCACGTCGAAACAACATCATAATCCTGATTACTGTTTATCCATTGTCCTGAGTTTTTAATCGGTTGTAATTAAAGCCATGCTAACTTTAAATGATCAGTATATGACAGTCTGGTATCAAGGCTACAGATTAAATGATCAGTATATGACAGTCTGGTATCAAGGCTACAGATTAAATGATCAGTATATGACAGTCTGGTATCAAGGCTACAGATTAAATGATCAGTATATGACAGTCTGGTATCAAGGCTACAGATTACAAAATGTGTCCAAAAGTTGGACTTTCTGATTTGACCAATTCAACATTCTGTGTGTTCAGGAACAGAACAGGAACACTGCTGAGCAAGGACCAGTGTTGCCAGATTATATGCGAAAGAAACAAGCAACCAGGTCTATGAATACATGCCCAAATGTGTCGCTTAACAAGCAAGACCTGGCAACACCGCTAAGACCAGTGTTGCCAGGTTATATGCAAGAGAAACAAGCAACCAGGTCTATGAATACAGAACAATCTCAGAAAATTTGAATATTGTGTAAAAAAGCATTGCAGATGTCATAGCACCCCTCAAGCAAAAAAATTAGATCACACCATTACACCACTGGTTATTAATTGATCATTTCTTAACGAATCATTAAGAATATAACTTCTAATTACCCTTTTCCCCCCCAGGGGCATCAAGTGGGTATGGCAGAGGTATGCAGCTGCCATACCCTGGGTCCAGGGGGGAAAATAAAAGTTACTTTTAAATATAAATCCATGAATGTCTCTTTGTCTATCTGTGCTGGTTATTATGTTGTTAAATTACAGTAAAAACAAAACATATGCAAAATTTTACAAAATGGTCACTTTAACAAGGTATTCTGCACACTTGTTGATTGTGGTACGTTTACTAAGATGCCAAGTTTAGCTGCACTTGAACAACCGTTCCAGGCTGCCATATCCAGCCCCAGAAACCGTAGAAACCTGGGGGGAAAAAACGGACAAAACCCGATTCCATGTCCCGTCTTTGCCATACCCTAGCTTTTGCTGAACTGATGCCACTGCGAGAGAGAGAGAGAGAGAGAGAGAGAGAGAGAGAGAGAGAGAGAGACTGTGTGTCAAGGACAGACATCCAGGGACGTGCTGGGCCACTGATTCAGCCCGGGAAAAAGAGTTGTAGAGGCCCTCATTGCGCGCTGCTGCTACTCAAAGATTTGTGACAAGAGAGAAGCCAGTGGGCCAATTACATGAGTTATATTTCGTCGTTGTCGGGTGGAAACCTTGTAAGTCCAAAACCATTTTAAAAATGATTTAAACTAGTGAAAACAGCCGATCTACAACCGCGAGGCGTTGTGTGCTTGTAGATCTGCTGTTTTCACTACTTTTGTGCGACAGCCTTGTATGATGAAGCGGGGCTTTGCGAAAAAAATTACAAATTTGAAACTTGGAGGTACGAGGTTTTCTGCGCGACAGTGACGATTTACTTTGTTGGCCGCCCAGCCCCCAAAATGGAACGAAGGCCGACATTTAATTTAAATTTTTTCCCTAATGGCCGGCCTGGACCGGCCGGGAATGAACCGGCCGTTCGGGAGTTGTCCCGCTTTTCCCAATTTTGGCCAGCACGTCCCTGGACAGATCAGTGGGTAGAGATCAGATCAATGTCATGGGAAAGACGTTGCAGCAGCAGCAACATGATCCGTGCATCCGCAGTCCGTCCATGTTCGGGTGCTTAAGGAGCGCGCCTGGACCCTAATCCCCCGTAATCCCCCGGAATCCCAGCCCACCAGCGATGCTTGCTCATTAACCCTGCAAGGCCCAGCGTTGCTTTTTGGCAACGTTTTTTAAATCATTTTTTAAAAAATGTTATAATTAGTTTTCCTGTTCTTTTTTTCACATTAACATCACCATTAAATCCTATTGTTTAGTATTACAATGCCATTGGCAACGATATTTGCATATAAATACCCCCCACAGAGACTGACATTCACACCTCCCAGAGAAGTTGAAATTCCAGCGTCTGGACGAACAACATCTCACTTTTTAACTGAAGCTATTCCTCACTAAAACATACGTAAAATGCCTGTAATATTTTTTTCGTGATCATTAGAATGTCTAGAACACGTGCATATTATGTTAATATTGTGAAAAATATCCCCAAAATGCAAATTAGAGCATGATTTATGATTTATGATTTATGGCTATAAAACCTTACAAAAACATTATTAATGTTTTAACATTACATTGTCCTGTGATTAGGACTGCTACAACACCATGTGATTTAAAAAAAAAAAAATTTGGCCAGTAGAAATTAATTCGGGCCTTGCAGGGTTAAGCATGCCGTTAACGTTGATTATGCAAAGGATAAAAAACAAACACTATAACCATGGCTAATGTAACATCATTAGGCTGCATGTAAGGTTGTTCTCCCGTCGAGGACTCACTTAGCCTGGATAGGTTGAGATGTTTTATTTATGTTTTCTTCATGCCAACGTGGGTCCATTTATCATGTTTTGTGGGGCGGGGTGATAACATGTAAATGTACATAATGACCGCTTGACAATGGAGCGTGTTGTCTTAGATACCTAGAGCTCTGGGGTAGCAATAACTACAGACTGTCAAAATGATTATTTTACTTGTTCACCCACAATTGTCATATAATATAATATAAGATCGAGGATTTCATGTTTCTTTTCTTTTTAAATAGCCGATCTACAGAGAACCACTGCGGTAAAGAATCCAATGGAAAACGTATTAACAAGAGTTTGTCACTAAATTATTAAGTACATTGGATCTATTGGATCAAACGTTAGATACATTTTTTATATATTTTTTAAATTCATAAAGATTAACCAGCTTGGACAAACAAGGTTTCCACCCGACAACGATGATAACAACAGCTTTTGTCTATTTTAAAGAATATTAAATATTAATATTATTATTATTTTATTAAATATGTATTCATTTCATTTGAATAGTTTAACTCTGAAAAACACAACGTGTGGAGTTACTTTTACCACATGGGTAACCACATTTTGTACATTTTGCCAACAAAACGTTATTTATTTATGTGTGTATTTTTGGTTTGTTATTTTGTGTTTGTGTTCGTTATAGTTGATTCGTTGTGTAACCGAACTGAATTGAGGTTTTCCATCAGTCTATTTGGTTCTGGGCTCGTTCAGGTTGAGGCGTGCTCCAGTCAATCAAATTAATCAAATCAATGAATCAGTCAATCAACCACAAATACATCGCCGGCTTATTGCGTCTGAAAATACATATTTAGCCCCTTGTACGCCCACATGCCCCCACCCACTGAAATCAAAATCGTTACAATGGCTGAAACGATAGAAAGAAGTAAATGAAAACATTTCATCTTTTCTTTTCTCTAATTAGAATCTAAAATCACAGTGTTGTACAGTGTTGTAAGAAAAGGTTGTCCTTTAACACAACTACTGCCTCTTAATCTGAAGGTTTGCTTGGTGCCTCGGTGCCACGCCGTTTCCTCCATAGGCCGCCGCTATTATTTTGAAGGGCCGGAAGGGGGTTGTTTTTTTGGATTATCACTTGACGGCAACGATTACGTCATCTAGTCACAGAGCCCAGAAGAGAAACATGTCTGCGCCCAGCTTTTGTGTACAGTATGGAGAGTGGAGACCATCCTTTGTATAAGAATGTCCCTTTTGGAGAAAATGAAGTCTCTTTATGGGCCTCTCAATGGATTTACTATGGAGGACGTTAACTTCGCGTGCACGCCCGACGTGCGTTGTAAACAAATCGCGGACATTACCGATGCGGGCGGGACCGGAGCGACGTACAGTAAGTAATAATATATTTACTGTACATACAGTAAGATTGACAGTCCTCGCCGTCAACGGCGCCATGGAATTAACCCTTTCAATGACGGTGAGCGTCGTCAAGGGCAGCAGAACAGTTAACATTGCAGTCAGAGGAAGAGTAAACATTGGGCAGCGAGGAAGAAATACAGGGGGAGGACGTATCGAGGAAGCTGGTTCTGGAGCTGCCCGTTCATCTTGACCAAAGCCTCCTTTTCTCTGGCCAGCTCCTGCCTCTCCTTCGACCACTTCTCCTGCTCCGTTGACCAATGCGAATCTTTGATTCTCAACTCTTCCTGGGCAAGGGTCAGTTGAGTCTCCAGTAGAAGATTCTTACAAACCAAGTCTTCCGGTACTCCGTCAAGCCCCTGGCTCTTCTCCGTCCATTTATTCTCCTCAGTCTCCACGGCCCGACAAGTAGATTTAGTTCTCAGGTCTTCTTGGATCAGCTCCAGTTTCTTAAGGAGATGCCTTTTCTGCTTGACCAGTTCCTCCTTTTCTCCATTCCTCTCCTTCTCCCATCTCTCCACCTCTATGGACCAATAAGAATGCTTGGATTTCAGCTCTTCCTGGATGAGTTCCAGTCGGTCGAGGAGGTGGCCGTACTTCTGGGCCAAACGTGTGGACAGGTCCAGTTGCTGCCGGAGTCGCAGACTTATCTTCACCATTGCCTCTTTCTCCGCAGGCAGTCCCTTCCTCAGTTTCTCCACCTCTGTTGACCGATGACGAAGTTCTTCCTGAGTGACGTCCAGTTTCTTCTGGAGCTGCCCGTTCTTCTCGACCAAGGCCTCGTTTTCCCCAGACAATCTCCGTCTCTCCTTCCACCATTTCTCCTGCTCCGCTGCCCACTGAGCATCTTTCGCTCTCAGGGTTTCCAGTTCCTCGTGGGCGAAGTCCAGTTGCTCCTGGAGCCGCAGATTCTTCTTGGCCACGGCTTCCTTTTCTCCGGCTAGCCCCTGCCTCTCCGTCGCCCATTGATCCTCCTGCATTGACCAATCAGCACACTTGGTTGCCATTTGGGTTGCCGCCTGGGTGAGGTCCAGTTGGTTTTGCAGCTGGCCATTTCTCTCAACCCAATCCACCTTCTCTCCGGCTCGTCCCTGTATCTCCTTCAACCGTTTCTCCTCTATCTCCTTCAAAATCTCCACCAACTTTATCAACCGTTTCTCCTCGAGCTCTTCCATCAACTCGCTGAGGCCAAGTTGTTTTTGCAGTTTAACCTCCACCGCCTTGTCCTGCTTCATTGGCGGACAAGTATCTTTGGCTCTCAGTTCGTCCTGGATGTGATGCAGCAGCAGTTGGTTCCGCTGTTGTCCAGTCAAACGACCCATTTCTTCAGCTAAAGATTCTCCAACACATGTAGACTGGGACTCTGCTATATACCGTACCATTAGTCCATCTCTGCTCCATGTCACCTTGATGAGGTAACCAGGAATCAGCCATATCCATATGTGGAGTTTCCACATCGGCCGCGCCATTTATGTATTTTTGAAGCGGTGAAAGCCGCTTCCAAGGAGTGGCTTTGTGTGTCCCGTACCTGTCCCGTGCATCCCTGCGCTGTGATTGGTTAGTTTTGTCTGTCCCGTAGATGTCCCGTGCATGTCCATAATGAAGAATTGAGGATTGGTCAAGCTTCACATGACAATTTGGCCCTCCAGACAAAATCATTCATTCATTCAGAATTCATAAAAATATAAAACTAAAGCACATAGAACGTATAGATCTAGAACACAGAATGTATAGATCTAGAACACAGATTTCATAGCTCTAGAACACATAGAATACCGCTTCACTTCGAACCGAGGTTTGATTTTTCCTGCGTCTATGACGTCTGTGATCTATGACAGTGATTCTCAAAAATGACATGTCAAGGACGTGTATCTATATGTATCTGGACACAGACCCCCATATGATTATATTTTTTTGAGCGGTGCTAACCACTCATACATCTGACTTTGTCTGTGTATGTTTTTATGTCCGAAGTCCCACACTTGGCTCATTGGCTTCAAGCTTTAGGGGAGAAAAATAAGAAGAAAGTGGAGTAGTTTTAAGTGCCAAACAATGTGGATGGCAGTAATGAACAAGTTGAACGTTTGAACGACATTTGTAGCTCAAAAACAAAAGGCTAGTTTTAGGTGCCAAGAAATGTGAATGGGACAACTGAGTGTGCTCGCTAAAGCGAGCCCATAATTAACTCATAAAAGGGGCACTTCACACTGGAGGTGATTAAAACAATTTAGTCATTAGAATGAATTACTCCCCACCCATATTTCTGTTGTCACTGCTGTTGTATCCTACTGACTCACCTGCCAGCAAGGAGCCCCCACCGGGAGGACGTAGAGCCTTCATTCTACTCCTCCCGCCCAACACTCCCTGCTGACCGGGGCCACCCCAGCCTGTAGGAGTACATGCAATGACCAATAATACCCTCCCCACCCGGCCATGGGCCAAATGTGTACATATAAAGCCGGATGCACCATGTTGGAATTAAACCCACACCATCCGAGCGCCTCCCCCATATGAAAAGTTGTTGTGTCAGGCCAGCAGGGGTACGTGTTATTGTTCCACAGGCATTACTCTTACGTTGCGTTTGTCCGACTTGACTCTCCCCATTACTAACCCTATCTCTAACCCTAATCCTAACTAACCCTATCTCTAACCCTAATCCTAACCATTACTAACCCTATCTCTAACCCTAATCCTAACCATTACTAACCCTATCTCTAACCCTAATCCTAACCATTACTAACCCTATCTCTAACCCTAATCCTAACCATTACTAACCCTATCTCTAACCCTAATCCTAACTAACCCTATCTCTAACCCTAATCCTAACCATTACTAACCCTATCTCTAACCCTAATCCTAACCATTACTAACCCTATCTCTAACCCTAATCCTAACTAACCCTATCTCTAACCCTAATCCTAACCATTACTAACCCTATCTCTAACCCTAATCCTAACCATTACTAACCCTATCTCTAACCATTACTAACCCTATCTCTAACCCTAATCCTAACCATTACTAACCCTATCTCTAACCATTACTAACCCTATCTCTAACCCTAATCCTAACCATTACTAACCCTATCTCTAACCCTAATCCTAACCATTACTAACCCTATCTCTAACCCTAATCCTAACCATTACTAACCCTATCTCTAACCCTAATCCTAACTAACCCTATCTCTAACCCTAATCCTAACCATTACTAACCCTATCTCTAACCCTAATCCTAACCATTACTAACCCTATCTCTAACCCTAATCCTAACCATTACTAACCCTATCTCTAACCCTAATCCTAACCATTACTAACCCTATCTCTAACCCTAATCCTAACCATTACTAACCCTATCTCTAACCCTAATCCTAACCATTACTAACCCTATCTCTAACCCTAATCCTAACCATTACTAACCCTATCTCTAACCCTAATCCTAACCATTACTAACCCTATCTCTAACCCTAATCCTAACCATTACTAACCCTATCTCTAACCCTAATCCTAACCATTACTAACCCTATCTCTAACCCTAATCCTAACTAACCCTATCTCTAACCCTAATCCTAACCATTACTAACCCTATCTCTAACCCTAATCCTAACCATTACTAACCCTATCTCTAACCCTAATCCTAACCATTACTAACCCTATCTCTAACCCTAATCCTAACTAACCCTATCTCTAACCCTAATCCTAACCATTACTAACCCTATCTCTAACCCTAATCCTAACCATTACTAACCCTATCTCTAACCCTAATCCTAACCATTACTAACCCTATCTCTAACCCTAATCCTAACCATTACTAACCCTATCTCTAACCCTAATCCTAACCATTACTAACCCTATCTCTAACCCTAATCCTAACCATTACTAACCCTATCTCTAACCCTAATCCTAACCATTACTAACCCTATCTCTAACCCTAATCCTAACTAACCCTATCTCTAACCCTAATCCTAACCATTACTAACCCTATCTCTAACCCTAATCCTAACCATTACTAACCCTATCTCTAACCCTAATCCTAACCATTACTAACCCTATCTCTAACCCTAATCCTAACCATTACTAACCCTATCTCTAACCCTAATCCTAACCATTACTAACCCTATCTCTAACCCTAATCCTAACCATTACTAACCCTATCTCTAACCCTAATCCTAACCATTACTAACCCTATCTCTAACCCTAATCCTAACCATTACTAACCCTATCTCTAACCCTAATCCTAACCATTACTAACCCTATCTCTAACCCTAATCCTAACCATTACTAACCCTATCTCTAACCCTAATCCTAACCATTACTAACCCTATCTCTAACCCTAATCCTAACCATTACTAACCCTATCTCTAACCCTAATCCTAACCATTACTAACCCTATCTCTAACCCTAATCCTAACCATTACGAACCCTATCTCTAACCCTAATCCTAACCATTACGAACCCTATCTCTAACCCTAATCCTAACCATTACTAACCCTATCTCTAACCCTAATCCTAACCATTACTAACCCTATCTCTAACCCTAATCCTAACCATTACTAACCCTATCTCTAACCCTAATCCTAACCATTACTAACCCTATCTCTAACCCTAATCCTAACCATTACTAACCCTATCTCTAACCCTAATCCTAACCATTACTAACCCTATCTCTAACCCTAATCCTAACCATTACTAACCCTATCTCTAACCCTAATCCTAACCATTACTAACCCTATCTCTAACCCTAATCCTAACCATTACTAACCCTATCTCTAACCCTAATCCTAACCATTACTAACCCTATCTCTAACCCTAATCCTAACCATTACTAACCCTATCTCTAACCCTAATCCTAACCATTACTAACCCTATCTCTAACCCTAATCCTAACCATTACTAACCCTAATCCTAACCATTACTAACCCTAATCCTAACCATTACTAACCCTATCTCTAACCCTAATCCTAACTAACCCTATCTCTAACCCTAATCCTAACCATTACTAACCCTATCTCTAACCCTAATCCTAACCATTACTAACCCTATCTCTAACCCTAATCCTAACCGCGCGACTAGCCACCTAGTCGGACTAATGGGACGCCGACGTGTGCCCCCCCCCGGCCACCCATTGGTTGTGTTATTATTAAGAGAATATTTGTTTTAAAAGCTTTCAAATTATTGTAACTTCCCCCTCACACACAAATCTTAAAGATTTTTCTTTATGTATTATTATTATTATTCTTTTTTATGCAGCTCTACAAGCTCACAGCGGGTTGTGAGCTTGTAGATCAGGTATTCTGAATAACCAAAGTACAAACTTGTATTGATGCTAAATTAATTAAGTTCGCTGGGGACCCCCTGGACATTCTTCCAATGGCCCCAGGGAGTCCCCCAGACCCATATTAGGCCTATATCTAATGTGTCTTCTATCCACACACTCAATCCAGAGCACAAGGCCTGGTGCCTTTCATCTTGGCGGGGATAATGATTGAGCGTAATCTGTTTCAGACTTGAGGCTCAATGAGTTCAGCTTGTCTGGTCACTTGTACAAAGATACTTTGTATCACGTTGCAGATTCAAATATTCAAATATTCAATCTGCATTTTTTTTCCTCTTTCTTTGTTTCTTTCTTTCTTTCTTCCCTCCCACTACCTAATTGAACTGCATTGACGTTTGCCTTTGACCAAGGACTCTCTTTCCAGCTTGAGGCGGAGTTAAGTCAATCAATGCAACTCTATTGCCACGTCACAGCAGGGTAAAAGTGGGGAGGGGATTTCTTGTTTTTGAGACGGCTCTCATAGTTGCAGTCAAAGGAAGAGTAAAAATAGAGCAGCGAGAATGAGATACAGAGGAAGGAAATATAGCTGAAGTTGGTTTTTCAGTTGCCCTGCAACATTCTCAACCAAAGCCTCCTTTTCTCCAGCTAGTCCCTGTCTCTCCTTCACCCACTTTGACTCTTCCTCCACCCAATGAGCGTCTTTGCTCCTCAGCTCTTCCTGGAAGAGGTCGAGTTGTTTCCGGTGCTCGTCAACGTTGGTTAGCCAAAGATCCTGGGTGAAGTCCAGTCGGGTCTGCAGTCCAGCTAGTCCCTGTCTCTCCTTCACCCACTTTGACTCTTCCTCTGCCCAATGAGCGTCTTTGTTACTCAGCTCTTCCTGGGTGACGTCCAGTTGGGTCTGCAGCTGCCCGTTCTTCGCAGCCAAGCCCTCATTTTCTTCAACCAGTCTGTCAATCTCCTCTAACAATCCCAACGAATCGCAGTCCAAAGATAATCTTTGATTTTCTTCATGGTTCAGGTCCAGTTGGGTCTTCAGCTGCAGTTGGGTCTGCAGCTGCCTGTTCTTCTCAGCCAAACCCTCATTTTCTTCAGCTAGTCTCTCCACCTCCCTTGTAACATTCGCAGACCAAAGTTGCAACCATTTCTCCTTCTCCAGTAACAGATGAGTGTCTTTGTTCCTCAGTTCTTCCTGGGTGACGTCCAGTTGGGCCCGCAGCTGCCCGTTCTTCTCAGCCAAGCCCTCATTTTCTCCAACCAGTCTATCGACGTCCTCTAACAATTCCTGAGACACGCCCTCATTGTCTTCAGCTAGTCTCTCCTCTTCTTCTAACAATTCCTCCTCCTTCGCAGACCAAAGATCGCAGACCAAAGATAATCTTTGGTTTTCCTCATGGCTCAGGTACAGTTGGGTCTGCAGCTGCCCGTTCTTCTCAGCCAAGACCTCATTTTCTTCAACCAGTCTCTCCACCTCCTTTAACATTTTATCCTCCTTCTCAGCCAAGACCTCATTTTCTTCAGCCAGTCTCTCCACCTCCTTTAACATGTTATCCTCCTTCTCAGCCAAGACCTCATTTTCTTCAGCGAGTCTCTCCACCTCCTTTAACATGTTATCCTCCTTCTCAGCCAAGACCTCATTTTCTTCAGCCAGTCTCTCCACCTCCTTTAACATGTTATCCTCCTTCTCAGCCAAGCCCTCATTTTCTTCAACCAGTCTATCAACCTCCTCTAACAATTCCTGAGACAAGCCCTCATCATTGTCTCCAGCTAGTCTCTCCTCTTCCTCTAATAATTCCTCCTCCTTCGCAGACCAAAGGTCGCAGACCGAAGATAATCTTTGGTTTTCCTCATGGCTCAGGTCCAGTTGGGTCTGCAGCTGCCAGTTCTTCTCAGCCAAGACCTCATTTTCTTCAGTTAGTCTCTCCACCTCCTTTGCAGACCAAGGATAATCTTCGTCCAGTTGAGTCTGCAGTTGCAAAATCTCATTAACCAAAGCTTCATTTTCTCCAGCTAATGCCTGATTTGCCTTCAACCATCTCTCCCCTTTGACCCTCAGCTCTTCCTGAACGAGGTGCAGTTGGTTCTGGAATTCCCGTCTCTCCTTCTCCCATTTGTCCGCATCGTCCCCTAACACAAGATCAGCCTGGGCCAACAGCTTCTTCTCCTCGTCACTGAGCCAAAGCTGAGCTTTGATATTCATGTCTTCTGCGGCGTGGAGCAGTTGGTTCTGCAGTTGCGCAATCGTCTCAGCCAAAGCCTCATTTTCGTCAACTAGTGCCTTTATGAACTCCCTGGGATTGTCCGGCCTGGGATCGTCCGGCCAAACGGCAGTTCTCAGTTCATTCAGGACGTGGTCGACATGATTCCTGAGTTGTCCAGACCAGGATTCCATCTTTCCAGCAAGTAGAAGTCGGTTCAGCTATCTCAGAACACAGAAGCTCACACACAGAGGCTACCCTGGGAACACACTAGATTATATACTGCAGCGTGTGCTGCTCATGTCATCCTGACACCACAAAGGGAATCAGCCTTGTCCATATATGGAGTTTCCACATTGGCCATGCCCATATATGGAAAATATGATGTCAGACGCAAGTGTGTCAGTCCATGCAGGAGACTAGTTATGGGATGTAAGCCAGTTAGTAGCTTGGAGTCAATTATGACCAGGTATTATGTTTTGATTTGAACTGAACCAAATGTCTAGAGCAGGGGTTTTCAAAGTGGGTGACGGGGCACCCTGGGGTGCCGCGACGACAGTCCAGGGGTGCCGCGAGATCATTTGATAATATTTGGAATTTATTTGGACACTTGAATTCTTTTTTTTAGTATCATTTTAAACGTGAAGTACAAAGTTATTTTCAGTCAGTTCTAACCAAAATGTCTGTTATCTCAATGTTTTCCTTGCAACATAATCACTAAAATATCGTCACTGTCGGTCAGAAACCTCGTATCTCCATGTTTCAAATGTGTATGTCTTCTGGTAAAGCAAAGCCCTGCTTCATCATACAAGACTGTCGCACAAAACTAGTGAAAACAGCCGATCTACAAGCACGTTGTGTGCTTGTAGATCTGCTGTTTTCACTAGTTTTAGTACATTTTATAGATGATAAATACAAAACCATTTTGGACATACAAGGTTTCCACCGACCATATGCTATAAATATAAGGTGCTGGGAGTGAAAGTTATAATGTAGAGGTGACTCGGATTTAAAAAAATCAAACCTCGGTTCGAAGTAAAGCAGTGAATCTGTATTCTATGTGTGTCTAGATCTATCTATACTTTCTATGTGCTTTAGTTCTAGTTCTGAATGATTTTGAATGAATGATTTTGTCTGGAGAGCCAAATTGTCATGTGAAGCTTGGCCAATCCTCAATTCTTCATTCTGGACATGCACGGGACATGTACGGGACAGACAAAACTAACCAATCACAGCGCAGAGATGCACGGGACAGGTACAAGGGACACACAAAGCCACACCTTGGAAGCGGCTTTCACCGCTTCAAAAATATTCATGGGGTGCCCTAAGACAAAAAATCAAACCTCGGTTCGAAGTGCAGTGGTGAACTGTTATTCTATGTGTTCTAGAGTTATGAACTCTGTGATCTGTACATTCTTTATATTCTGAATGAATGAATGAATGATTCTATCTGGAGGGCAGAATTGTCATGTGAAGCTTGACCAATCCTCAAAGTATCCAATCATCAGACCGGGACGGACACTACACACATAAGTGACCTAACCCTAACCCTAACCCTAACCCTAACCCACTTCTTTTTTTTTGTCAGTCTTAGTCCTAAGACTAAAACTATATTTAGTTTTTATCACATTTAGTCATCCTCATGCTTTTTTTATTTAGTCAAGTCTTAGTCGACTAAAAGTCTGAGCATTTAAATTTTTATCTTAGTCCAAGACAAAGTAATTTTAGTTAGTGTAGTTTAGTCGACAAAAACTGTTGACATTTTAGTCTAGTTTTAGTCAGGACATTTATTTTAACCCTTCACATTTTTTGACAGCAAATAATATAGAACATATCCAGTTAATCTAAAATGGTTTCACATAGCATTTTTGCTCATGCTTTTGATAAAAAAAAATATATATAGGGGTTTCTGAATAGGGGTGTTTCTGAATAGAGGACTGCCCCCGACTTTTAGATGGTCTAATTTAAGTCTGTATACAAATGTAACCAACTGAACCCTAACGGGTCCATTTGGTTCCATTTGAACACCAAAATAAATGTTAATACTGCTGTACAGTAACTTGCAATTGGTTTATTGTTGACTTGTAAATAGACTAAGCCCCCATGCTCCCCCCACCCTTTTTCTGCTTTTGTATTTGATTGCGACCGTAGGTCGCATTTACTACCAAAACCTCCACGGGCTGTCTGTGCGTCAGTCAGTGAGTCAGTCCGTCACACTTTTGCCCTGCTCATATCTCCACAACCGTTGCCCCCATCCATGCCAAATTTTGCACACACACTCCTTGACTGCCAAACTACAACCTCCAAGGACCCCCGGAGCCCCAGGGACCCCCAGGTCCCTGGGGGACCCCCAGATGTAAAAAATGACCAAATGTGCAAAAATGACCAAATGACCACCCCAACGGGGCTGCTCACGGGGAATTCCCGGGGACCACCGACTCCTGCTGCTCCAGAACGGATGCAAAAGTGGTGGCGCCCCCAGTGGAGGACCCCCTGCCACTGCAGCGCACATAAAATGCCGTAACTCTGGCTAGGAGCGTCCGGGAGAGCCGGGGCCGGTACCTATTCGTCCGCCAAGGCAACGCGGAGACCCCACCCCTCATTTCTCACATGGCCCTATTCTAGCGCCACCTTCAGGCCGATTTTTAAAACACATTTTTGGACACTGCTCCTACACTTTTTGCCCTAAAATCACGAATATCACTACACAGCATGTCTACACTCATGTCATCAACATGGATCAGGAAGACTTGGGGAAAAAAATTTGCCCTATTTGTGGAGATAAGCCACCTACGGTCGCTTATCTCCCGATTAGGGAGTCTTACTGGTGTTATGCTTTTGAAATGTTATATGAGATACTTAAAGTTTGTGGTTCCTGTGGAAATAAGCCCCGGCCTTCTAGGATCTCCTTTTAGTTGACCTTGTACCAGTGATTTGTACAGTCATGAAACTGTACTTTTTCTATTGCAAACTTCTAATAAATTATTCAATCAATCAATCAATCAATCAATCACACAATCGTCTGTTTGTAAGCTTCAAGGCTCACAACTTTCACAAGACACCTCCGCCGATCTACACGTCCACAAAGCGTCGAGGATGCAACGCGCTGTGGTGGGCTTGTAGATCACTGGTGTTGCTTCCCTGTGTTCAGTGCGTTGTACACCGAAGCATTAGGCAGGAATGCACTGCAACGAAACACTCAAGACTCAGAGGCTGAGAGAGCCGAAAATGATACAACCAGCTGCGACCGTCCATTAGTTCACCGCGGGGACGTGTCGTTGTGTTGCTATGCTAGTGCTATGCTACTAGCCTACGTAGCAGCCTGCTACGCTACATTCTGTGGATTAGCACAGTCTGTCACATCGCCTCTCAGTCTGGCTCGAGGCACAGGACACAGAAAACCAGTGGAAACCACTCGAGAACCGTACTGACAAACTAATCCACGGAACGCAGCGGAGCAGCCTCATCTTCCCCTTTGCTTAGTAGCCGTAGCCATTTGTAATGTTTCGGTCTGACTCCCTGACTCTCCTTTCATCATCTGTCGGTGTTTGTGTGCGCCTGGTCTGGCCGCTGTGAAGAGGGTGTGTCTGACAGTGTGTGTGTGTGTGTGTGTGTGTGTGTGTGTGTGTGTGTGTGTGTGTGTGTGTGTGTGTGTGTGTGTGTGTGTGTGTTTGAGAGACGCTATTGGTGGGTTTGGGGCTTTGGAGAACAGCGTGCGGAGGAGGAGATGAGAGACGGAGATGAGAGTGTCCGACAATATCTGTAATATTATATTTCGTTCG
This sequence comes from Nannobrachium achirus, assembly GCF_963921795.1. Lineage (NCBI taxonomy): Eukaryota > Metazoa > Chordata > Actinopteri > Myctophiformes > Myctophidae > Nannobrachium > Nannobrachium achirus. The sequence goes on from NC_137827.1 coordinate 5,665,993, forward strand.
TCTTAGTCCATGAACTAAAATGACCATAGATTTTAGCCTACTTTTTATTTAGTGAACTACATTTTTGTCTCGTTTTTATTAGTCAACGAAAATGCATAATGATTTTGTCCCAGTCATCGTTTATTCATGTGGGTGTTCGTCTAGTCTAGTCTAGTTTTCGTCCACTGAAAAATGGTCGTTGACGAACATATTTCGTCATCATTTTCGTTAACGAAATTAACACTGATGGGACACACATTTTGCTTTTTGAAAAAGCCTATTCATTCTGGACTGATATTCTGGACGTATGGGACAGATAAAACCTGTTCATTCTGGACTGAAATGACCATATATGGACATGAGGTGACAGACATTTTGTTTTTTGAAAAAACCTGTTTATTCTGGACTGAAATGACCATATATGGACATGGGACACACAAAGCCACTCATTGGAAGCGGCTTTCACCGCTTCAAAAAGTTTGGGAACCCCTGGTCTAGAGACACATTTGTTAACTCTATCAGAGTTCCAGAAGTCTTCAATGTCATCAGAAGAGGGTCTGTCACTGCCAATGACACTCAATTGACTAAAATATAAATGATTCAATTGTATTTTGCTAGAAGTTCGGGCCGCTACGCAACCTTCACGTCTAGAGTTTTACTCCTACGTGCCACCACTGATGTGACTGATATGCCCATAAATGGAGAACTGTGTGTTTGTCAGTCCTTGTCCCTTCTATGGCCATATATGGAGATCTATCTATTTGTCAGATCATCTCCCATATATGGAGATGATCAGTATATTCCCAATTGCCCATATATGGGCATGCTGATAAAGGGAAATACGGAAAAAATATCATATAACTTTTCTTTAGGCAGAAACATTTCCTTAAAGAGGCGGTGCCATAGTTTTGTACTTTTTCTGGTTTTCATGTGTCTAGGAGGTTGACAGTACTTCATTAGACGTTCTGGTGTGGTTGTTATGAGCAATTATGTATTCCCTTTGTGTTCGGGGTTTCTTCCTGGAGGCTGACACCTTGAGGGTCAAAAGTGACGAATACATGTAGGTGTCCTTGGCACACGAGCAGTAAGAGTTGAGGCATTCCATTTTGTATTTTGTGAGCATGTAGATCGGCAATTTTCACAATTTCTTTGGACAATGTTTGGACAATGTTTAATTTGTCATGTTAGAGGCATTCAAAAGTCCTTAAATTGTCACTTTAGAAATGTGCAGATACCCTCTATACACTTAAACTGTATGTTGGTTTGTTTACAGCAAACAATGTTGCACATTAAAGTTAATCATCTGGGGACCCCAAAAAATAATTTGGGGACCCCCCTGAGGGTCCTGACCCATAGGTTGAGAACCAATGTTTTAAAGGAAGTGAAATTGCCTACGGTAGCCTATACTGTAGTTGCTATGGAGACTGTTTGTGCGAGTCAGCCCTGGTTAAATGAAGCAGTGAACTATCACACTGTGTGTGTTTGCGTGTGTGTGTGTGTGTGTGTGTGCGTGCGTGCGTGCGTGCGTGCGTGTGTGTGTGCGTGCGTGTGCAGGCACTTTCTTTCCTAATTAGCATTGCATCGTAACACAGCGTGGACTGCCCCTGCTTCTGAACGTGTGTGTGTGCGTGCGTTCATGTGTGTGTGCGTTTGTGTGTGTGAGTGTGTGTGTGTGTGTGTGTGTGTGTGTTTGTGTGTGTGTGTGTGTGTGTGTGTGAGTGTGTGTGTGTGTGTGTGTGTGTGTGTGTGTGTGTGTGTGTGTGTGTGTGTGTGTGTGTGTGTGTTTGTGTGTGTGTGTGTGTGTGTGTGTGTGTGTGTGTGAGTGTGTGTGTTCTTACATTACTCACCTACTTAGGACCGTTACTAAGAAAACCACCTTCCGTATTAGGACCGTTGACCAAGTTAGGACCAAAATCATGGTCCTAAGTAGGTTTGACCACTATAACAGATAGATAATGTCATTTTAACATGCCTGGTGTTGAAATTGGCATGGTCCTAAAAAGGAGGCATTTTTATATATGGTCCTAAAAAGGAGTCATTTTTACATTTGGTGTGTGTAGAATGGTGTGTGTAGAATTTCGAGTGTGTGTTTTCTTGTGTGTGTCCTACTTAGGACCATCTGGCGAACTTAATATTTTAATTACTGGTGTGTGTAGAATTTTGAAGTGCAAATCTGCCTGGTCAAGTTATGCAATTGCAGTGAGACTAGCGCCTGTGTGTTTTGTAAATGCCATTGAAGGATACATCTACATTGAAGAACATAAAATATATAGAATGAAAAAACTAATAAATGTGTCTCTTTTTTTTGTCTCTTTTTGAATAATAACTTAATTGGCAATTTTCAATGAATTGTTCATCTTTAATGTAGTTTTGTTAGTTAGAACTTCCTCTAAAATAACCTAAAATTCAAATTTATGAGGAGCTAAATAAGTGCCATAATACAATTAATCGACTAATCGTTTAAATAATCGTCCGATTAACCGATTATGAAAAATAATAGTTAGTTGCAGCCCTACTCCATATATGTGCCAGGAATACTGATGATATCATCATGTTGACTCATCGTAACAAGTGTCTGGCAGCCCATATGACATCATCATGGTGACTGTGACGTCACTGACGTCACTCTGAATTATTTTGTCTAACCCCAGACAGACAGCCCTTTTATCTCCATATATGGACATAAAAGGACTACAGGCAGGAAGATACCAAGATCTCCATATATGGGCATAAATGGGACACAGACAGACTGAGACCTCCATATATGGGCAATCATCTCCATACATATGTTGTCAGCTGAAAATGCCAGTCAAAAATAAACCGAAACCTCCATTATGGGCAATCATCTCCATACATACATTGTCAGCTGAAAATGCCTGTCAGACCGATACCCAAATATGGAGTTTATTGTCTAACCCCAGACAGACAGTCTGGGATTAAGCATTAAGTATTTTTATTTTTTAATTGTATATTTGTATTGTATTTGCCTGATTCAGGACCCCAGGAAGACTAGAGGCTCATTCATGAGTCTCTAATGGGGATCCTTTAATAAACATAAAACATAAACATAAAACATAAAACATAAAGCCTGTAGCTCTTTTATCTCCACATATGGACATACAAGGGATACAGGCAGAAAGATACTACTGAGATCTACATAAATGGACATTTCTACAATGAATATGTTGTCATGGCAACATGGGCACTGGATCATACTACTACTACTTCTCTATACATGGACCTGACCTCTACACTAATAGATTCCCCGCGACTGAGTAAACTGCGACCTGTGGTCGCGCAAATGTGACATTCGTGCGTCGCTTCCCGCCCTCAGGCGTCTTCCTAGTATTATAATAGCCTATACATTATATATACGGTAATTACATTTTATCATTACAATCATCCATTCCCACTCCTTCTCAGGGTTTATTTAACTGATAAATAACAGTGAATAGCTCTATATCATGATAGTAGTCGTTGCTATAGACTGAGCATACTAGTGTTTGTTACATTTTAACAAACACTTTTTAGCAACGATTAGGCCTGCTATCACAATATTGAGCTATTCACTGTCATTGAACAAACACTATATTAGCAATGATTCCTATCAGGAAGTAGAGCAATTTAACACTTGTGTGAACAAAGCATTGACCTCCAGTCTGCAACAACACGCTTTACGTATAGGCAAACAAAGGCCAGCCTGCTGCACATGTAGACCTCCTGCTTCTGGAACACATACTGTACATCATGCAGAGAGAGTAACTGGGGCCATGCATGGAGATGTTTTCTATTTAGCCATGCTGACGATGATGCTTGAAATTTCAGTAGTCAGTCCCCCAAATTTCCCCCAAAACTACAGGTAGATAGACATTACATGCTAATTAAAAATAGAGACGATTTCAATAAACATTCATTATGTTATATTATTCCAGATGTTATGGTATTTTAAGTTTGCAACAATGTCCAAATTACATTAAAGTTGGCAGCTCATCTCAGTGTGCTGTTTGATTCAAATAACTTGACATGATGCTCAATATGAAACAAAGCTAAATTACAGTAACTCCAAGTGACGTACTGTTGAAACAAGGGAAGCAAATTTAGAACATAAGATAACATTAGAAACAACTTCATTTTCTTATTCCCTACTAACCTGTCAGGTGGCCGGTCAGAGTCATTTTCTTATTCCCTACTAACCTGTCAGGTGGCCGGTTAGAGTCAGCCAAAGGGCCGCATGTGGCCCCTGGGCCTTATAATGCCCGGGTCTGCCTTAGGTACTCCAGCTATAGGCTATGTCCACTGCTTGCCATGTGTTTCACAGGTCTCATGATTCATGGTGTCCTGCCTCAGTCTATTATGTCTGTGCTGTTGGTGCCAGTCCTCAAAGATAAGGCTGGGAAGCTAAATAGCATCTGTTGCCCTTGCCAGTGTCATATCTAAAATATTGGAAAGAATAATTTTAAATTAATAAACTTTTGAGCTGTATGTTCACACTGCAGACAATCAGTTTGGATTTAAAAGTAAACACAGCACTGACCTATGTATCTATGCCTTAAAAGAGCTGGTTGACATAAAATAGCCAGAATTCTACTTTATTTTTGTGTTTTATTGATGCCAGTCAGGCTTTTGATAAAATAAACCATGCCAAGTTATTTATGAAACTGATTGATAGAGGGGTTCCAAGATTTCTGGTCAGATTCCTGGCCTATTGTTATAGGCCAGTTACAGCAGACGTTTCAAGTGAAATGGGGCAATTCTATCTCTGAGCCTTTCCAGGTCAGTAATGGGGTTAGGCAATTTATATATTTTTATATATGGATGACCTGTCCAGAAAGTTAAATGATTGTTACACTGGTTGCTCTGTGGGTGATACTCTTGTCAGTCATCTCATGTACATATAACAAACATAACATATAACAACATATACAAATGGAGGTGAGTGCAGGGTTATCAATTCTCCTGTATAATATACTGTAGGTCAGGGGTGCCCACACTTTTTTAACGTGAGATCTACTTTTAAAATGACTAGCTCAACATGATCTACCCATCCAAAATGTTTCAGCTGAGGGCCTGAGGGGGGCTTTGGAATAGCAGCACTGGCGTTACATTTTAGACGAACAAACTTACTGTAAGGGGGAAATAAATGGGAAATACTGGGGGAAATGTCTTCATCCCATTCTGTATGGAAGTGGTAGGATTTGGGGTTCTTTGTAATGCTACTGACTCTTGAACAAAGCATTGCATTGGAGGTTTGCCTACTTTAGAAGCTATGAAGGGAGCTGACAGGCCTTCTTGATGTCATATTGACCATTTCTTTTTATATTTTAATTATATATTTCTAGAGGCATGTCATGTGGTCTACCTGCACACCCTTGGTGATCTACTGGTAGATCACGATCTACCTTTTGGGCACCCCTGCTGTAGGCACATGACACACAGACTGGTGTCCTGTGATCTGTCACAGGCTCCTACATTGTTTGGCTGGAGCTAAGTAGCTTCCAATAGTCACATTTCTACCAGCTGATGTGTTCATTTTGGTAGCATAATGCAGTGGTTCTCAACCTTTTCTGGCCGTGACCCCCAAAATAATCATATTTGAACGGGGGACCCCCCACCGTGACGAGCACTTGGAATTGTAGGAGTTGGCATTACGTTTAGTTTGACCCCATCTATTCCATTCTGAAAATAGCATGTGTGGTGAGCATGTAGATCGGCTATTTTCACAATTTCTCCCTAATATTTGACAATTTGACCAATGTTTGACCAGAGGTACTAAAAAGATCTTTAAAGTCCTTAAATTGTCACTTTAGAAATGTGCAGATACCCTCTATACACTTACTACTACTACTGTATGTTGGTCTGTTTACTTTTGAGTGAGAAAACAATGTTAACATTTAGCTAAACTACTGGGGACCCCCAAAAATAATTTGGGGACCCCTCTGGGGGTCCCGACCCACAGGTTGAGAACCACTGGCATAATGTACTCCTTTAGTCAACCAGAATAATGTTGTTGTGTTGAGAAATGCAGACTTGTTTATTTATTTTACTCACTCATTGACACAGAGAAATGTATGTCCTGCCACTAAATGAATGAAAAAATGTTCCTCTTAGGTGCATGGGATCCATACCTGGATACTAGACTATAATTATGGACAGTATTATTTTACATACTTTTAAACTTGAAGTACAAAGTCATTTTCAGTCAGTTCCAAGTAACCAAAAAGGGTATTATCTTGGTTGAAACAACTATTTATGGGGTGCCTTGACCCAAAAGGTTTGAGAACCATGTCTTAAAACCAACTGGTAAGAAAAAACGGTGTTGGCTAGAGATGGGACGTTCGCGAACGAATCGAGTCTTTTGAACGGCTCTTTGAAATGAACGATGGGATCCGGTTCGCAGTATAGGGAACCGTTCCTTTCTAATGAACATGTGGTGCACAAGTAGAAGGCTGGAATGTTAATATACTTGAGTAAAAGTGGTATCAAAATATAATTAAAGTAGCCTACAAAGTACCAATAGTAGAAGGTATCAAAATATAATTAAAGTAGCCTACAAAGTACCAATAGTAGAAAGTATTTATTATGCAGAATGTCCTGTTTCACAGGTTTTCCAATGAGTAAAATGTAGAAAAATCATTTGAACTTGTAGTTCGGCTATTTTCAAATGGCAGGTATGTACCTATGTATGTCAGAAATAAATGTATATAGGGTTGAAGTTATTTGTAATTATTATAATCAAAATCTACAAAGTAACTAGTAACTCAAATGAGCCAGTCTTTTGAACGGCTCTTTGAAAGGACGGCTCACTTCAAAGAGCCATAAATCCCATCTCTAGTGTTGGCTGTCTCTCTGCGAGCCTGCATGCAGCCCATACTTCCCCTCCCCCACCCACTGTCAGTGTCGAGTTGATTGTGTGGTAGAAGCACCTGGCGCAGACAGAGCACTGAGCAGCAGCCCATACCTCCCCTCCCCCACCGTCATTGTCGAGTTGATTGTGTAGAAGCAGCTGGTGCAGAGTGAGCACTGAGCAGTCACACAAACACAGCGTTCTTTTCGTCAGACAACATGATGCCTTGTGTGTTTTATTCAGTCAACAAAGAAAACATTTTGCCGGACAGCTGTAAGGTAAGATTAATTAAAAATTGAAAGTGCAATCAATTTGTGCCTAATGTTCGTTTCCACAACGTGTTTAAAGTGTTTCATTCAAGCTGGCTCCATGCTGTTGAATTGGCATACACAGCACGCTGTACTTAGCAGTAATGAAACACAACTTTTGGGACAAACGTTCAGTTTTACCATGCTCCCTGCAATCATGAGCAACTGTTCAAAATGAGTTGTGCTTGTGTTCATATAGTTACAGTGTGTTTAGGTTGCATTGCGATAGCAAAGCACTGCTTTCACTGTCATTTTTGGTTGAGATTTCAAAAGCTGTTTATTGTTACTGTGTGCATGGAATCCACCTAGAAGGCTTTGCTATGTACCTATATTCACAGTGCCACCGTGTTCATGTTGTTTGGAGTGAAATGGACTTTGTAAAGGCATTTATTTTCCTAATAGTATCTCAACCATGTTAACCTATGTGTATGGCAATTAGGCTGCTAGTTGCTATCTGATGTTGCAGTTTGTGTGTGGTTGACCTCAAGTTTTAGAACCACTGCCCTAAATAACGTTTCTCAAACTTAACATTTCAAGGTCTCCCCTTAACTCTTGACAGTGTAGAAATGGCACCAAATGCACCCATTAGGGTCCATTTGATTCTATTTGTACACTGTCAGAGTTACAACTTGTAGAGAGCAGGGGTTTAGTGGAGGGGAAGCTCTCCAGTTCTACAAGTACATATGAATAAACATACATATAAACATATATAAATGCAAACTCAATCAGAACATGCATCTTATCTGGAATGCATTCATTAGTAGTTGGGTGGCAAAGTGAGATTCTGTGATGAGCTTGTAGATCTGCTAATCTTGCTTTTTTATTGTAAAATGACAACCCATACCCTTTATTGTCAATGACTAAAACTAGACTAAAATGTGACCAGTTTTCATTGACCAAAAAAGTGACTAATACAAAAAGTGTAAATAGCTGATCTACAAGCTCAAAACACTCACGATGCATCAGTCTGGCTATAACATATTTGGGAGAAAATGTCTTGATTTTTATTATTGTGCCTCGGACGAGGCCAAGTCTTGTCACAGACACATCTGTCCACGTACGGACATGTTGGTGACCCCTGTCAACAGTTGCATTTGTTTTCTGTGCAGACATCTGCATCTCCTAGAGGAGGGAGCGAGCTGACCGGCGGGCTGCTTGGTTCCGCCCCCCCTCGTCACCTACAGAACAGGTACACACATGTCGTTGTAGTAGTGCTGGCCCAACGCCTCTCACTAGTGTGAGCTTGTAGATCTTTTCTATATGTATGGCAAATTTTCCCCTCAGAATAGGGAGGGACGCTAGGGTACAAGGGGTAGATGTAAAAAGGTTACATCACACAAAGATTTTGTGGCCCCTGTAGTAACTCTCTAGAACCCCTGGATAAAGTTTTGTGTCCACATTGTTCTCAAAGTAGGGTCCAGGGAGCCCCAGATAGATGGATAGTTACGAATCAAATGGAACCTTATCGCTCTGTAACTCTGAGAGTGTGCAAATGGAATGGAACCGTGAGTCCATTTGGTTCCATTTGTACACTCGAAGTTACATTCAAATTGATTATACTAAATAAATAAGAGTCACAGAGATAGAAATTACATTAAATGGGGGTCCGTAGCTCAATGGATTTCAAACTGGGGCAAATTAAAATGCTTGAGAATCACTGCTTAAGCCGTAAATCTTCTCTTGTGGAGGTCCATCTTGTTTTCAACTGGGGGTCTGCAATAGTACAGTGACAGTACAGACTGCTGATTTCTTAAACAAGTTACTTTATTCCAGACTTTTAAAACGTGTTTTAGTGACACAGTAACACTACACCATGCATTTGTGTCACGATACACTGTCATAAATTTTCACCGCTAACGTTAAAACCTGTTGTCATTACAGAAAGGGTGTATTGATGCCCACCAGCCACAACAATGGTCCCCCTAAGAGATGCAGCCCCAGTAAAGACAGGTTAGCAGTAGTTGTACATTGACTATGATTACTTATGTTTTAGCTTAATTGTTTTACTTTCCTCTACATGTACTAAGTCACTCTGCATTAGGAGTGAGTGTCTGCTCTAATGCCTACATTGTCAATTGTACAGGGACCAGACAAACAGTGGCCGTTCACGTTCCAGGTCAGTTTCCTGGTTTAAGGGACTGAGTGAGGAGAGAACCAGTGTCAACAGCCGCCGGCGCTCTTTAAGCCGCAGCTTCAGTCCTGGAGATGGCTCCAGGTACACACCACACGATTTCATATGTGAATCTGCGATTTTCCAATATGATAACCTAGAGACTTTCTGTAAAGTGTGCAAGATAGCCATCTGGGGAGGTGGATTGCACTACACATAAAATGTAATTGAAACTGGTATAATGAACCAAAGCCGTTTATCTTTATTTTCACAGTATTTTATGATTTAAATATCTACAAGCTCGCAGCGCGGAGCTTGTATATCTGCTATTTTTCACTGGTTAAAGCAGTCAATAATTCTAGGCCTAAATGGGTTAATTACCATAGCATGTAGTAAGTTGTTCTGCACTAAAGTGTCTGCTCTAATGCCTACATTGTCAATTGTACAGGGATAACGGCCGCAGTGTCTATTCACGGTCAAGGTCAGTGTCCAGTCGCAGTACTCAGAGCGAGGACAGAACCAGTGCCAAGAGCCGGCCGCACAGACGCTCAAGGTTCCGGCCTAGGACTCGCAGCAGAGGACGCAGCGTAGCGCACAAGGTACTGAACTCATTTACTTCATTCAGCTCAGTTACCATCTATATAATATAGATAATAATATCTTTACTGTATATACAGTAAGATTGACAGTCCTCGCCGTCAACCGCGCCATGGTGTTAACCCTTTCACTGACGGTGAGCGTCGTCAAGGGCAGCAGAACAGTTAAGGGATAGTTCAGATCTTTTGAAGTATGGTTGTACGGTTTACTTATCTATACTCTAAGCTTTGCCCGTCTGCAGTAGTAGTTAGTAGGTAGTAGGTAGTCAAACAGATTTGGTTTAATTTTGTCGGACGGGCAATTTGAGTAAGATACTAAATATCTTACTAAACTAAATATCTTACAAATATGATTCTGAGGAAGGTTTCAGTGGATGGAATGGCATCTCTTACTGAACTTGCTTGTCCAAGACTCCATCCCTGTCCTGTTGCCTGACTCTCCAAATTGGCTGTACACCTTTTACTGTAGGTAGTAAAAAAAACATTGGCTATGGATGAGCTTCATCTACATCCCCACTTCAAAAGATCTTAAATATTTTTAAAGGTTGTTAATGTTTCTGCTTCTTGACTTATGTAACTGCGGTAACAAACATCTGTGTTTCTGTTGTAGCTGACCGAAGACATGGACTCTGAAACTACCTGCGATGGGAGTGACCGCACTTACAAGCCAAGGGCTTCGGAAGAATCTAGTACTGAGGCAGAGTCAGAACCAACAACCGGTGAAAAGGATCACCTGTGCCAGAGTGACTTTGGCAAGATTGCTCCAAATTATTTTTCTCTCAGTCATGGGTTTGTTTCCCAAAAGCTCATTATAGAAGTGTTTCTGCTTTTCACTCATGTGGATGTGAATTTTCTTTACATCTTCTGCCAACGGAAGTATCTTAGGCTTGTTCCATTTAAGCTCTTCAAGAGCAGCAGAAGAGACGAGTTCATTCCACCAAAGACTGTACAGTTGTCTGAATCCTTGGACAGACTGCTTCAAATCATTGTTCTGTGACGAAAGGGCCTCAGCCTCTAAGACATCAGCTACTTTCTGCATGTGCATTCCTAACTTTAATGCCAGTGAGGGTTTCCCAAATCTGTTTGTCTCTTCTACATACTTAGCTGTTGCATAGACAGCACCGATAAAGTGCATAAAATGTTGTGGATGGACATAATCCTTAACCTCTTTTACGGGGGTCATCGTCCGCCCGTGGATCAGCAGATCCCCCAGTCCCCGCATGAGTTGCCGAACATTATTAGATTGTGTGGGAGTGTCACGCTGTTTGTTAAACAATTTTTCTCCAACCTTCAGAATGTATGCGTCTCCTTTGACAGCATGGGAAATGTCATCCCGCTTCATTGTATTAACAAGATTCCATAGCTTCTTCCTCACAGTATTAGGTACTGGTTGACCACCAGCACAGAGAACCTGGATTCGTGTCTTTACAGACATTGTACTGCGAATCTCCCGGGCTAGTGTGCAGCGTTTAGCATGCTTCCACATGAACTTCCTTTTATAACAACCACCGCACCCTATACAATGTGCATAATGACGAAAGTTTGTCTTCGCATCGCTCTCTTGTTTACAAGGAACCATTACCCCTTTGCCTTCCTTGATAGTTTCAATGTTATTTGCCTGATTAACTTTTTTTCTAAGCAGGGCCAGCTGAGCCTTCCTCTCCTTCGACTTCTTTGCATACATGAGTGCATTAGCCACCTCCAGTTCTTCTTTATGCCGTCGCTCCATATGTCTAGCTATTTTTGCCTGTGGTTCGCCGCAAAAAAGGCAAAAGTGTCTCTTCTGATGGTATTTTTTTTCGCCATTTTTTTGGATGACCTGACTTAGATGAACAGAATTGCAGTCTTCGTCTGAATCTTCAGTATGAATTGGACGTCTACTGTTGGTCTTCCCTTTTTTTTCCTTTGGACTGGTGACATTGGCTCTTTGTTGCTAGAAGTACCACCAGTTTGGCAATGTTTTTGGACGACCTGACTTAAACGAATAGAATCGCAGTCTTACATGTGTTCTCTCATGATGCTTTGCATTGTTCAGGCACCGTCATTGTGGTTAAAAATATTGTGGGAAGAAGTTGTATGGGGGTTCTGTTGCTTTGCTTCGGATCGTCCAAGTCTCTCTTAATTTAAGGCAGGGGTGGGCAACTTTGATGATGGCGAGGGCCACTATATTTCCACCTTCACTCCAGAGGGCCACATTGCATATTGCTACATCCTACTTTGCCATTCTAGTATTGCATACAATCGAGCAAAAATAGCCGATCTACAAGCTCAAAACGCATCGCGCTGCGATGCATTTTGAGCTTGTAGATCGGCTATTTTTGCTTCTTTTAATTTGGAATCCTGAATTATTTTTAGTTATTTCTTAATTGGAATCCTGAAATGTAACATTTTGATTTAATTTCAAATGCATGTATTTATATACTCATGTTAACTTTATGAACCTGATTACAAATACATTGGACATAAAAAATACATTTTAATACTACTATACTAGTGGTCATTAAGCTACTAATATAGACAGAATTTAAGCAGTTCATGTTTGCAATTGTAACTGCTGAAATCAATAATATATTCAGTATTCTGACCTGAGGGCCGCATTGACTAAAGGTGGGGGCTGCATGTGGCCCCCGGGCCACCAGTTGCCCATGTATGATTTAAGGGGTTGTGAATTAATGTTTCTGAATAAACCTTTTGTGCTGGAGTCTTATGTCTGTTTGACATTTCTAATGTGTCTGACTTTTTTTTCTTTGATTGTTTTGTTATCCTGACACCGCCATGTCAAGTCTCTCGCTTCCTCTCAGTTGCCAGTTCTCATTATTATCTGTAATCAGGCCAATGATGGCGGTGTCATTTACCGAACCTTGGTTCGTTTCTGTTAACCGGCCGGGAACAGACTTGCGTTTCCACCAGATTGAACCAGAACCGTTGTCCCCATTTCAGTTCCACGGTTCACTGCAAAAACAAGGAATTTGTGGTTCCAATCCCGAACCAACTTTTACAGTTCGGAACCAACTTGGTTCTCGGTGGAAACACTCACCACTGGTTCATCCCCGAAGAACCAAACCAGTTCTTAGCCGTAGAAAAGGCCTTATTGTATTTCAGTCGGGTTGTGCACACGTGCAGGATAAAGTTTTGATGGAACTGCAGTTGTGTTTTTTGGAGTAGATGTCGCAGTCCACCATTCAGGCCAATAGATATATACATTCACACTCCAGAGTATGCTTCCTTCTTTAAATGCCAGTTGTGAGATGTTTTGATGCCATGTTAATGTGTACAGTATATAAAACGGACATCGCAGTAGACATCTGATATAACAATCTTGAAATATTTGTATAGGTTTATGCAGTCAAAATTCAAAAAAGAAAACGAGTGCTACACAAGAGGTATAACCTGTTTTATTTTAACATTTTAGTTTTGTGCTTTACATTTTGATACAAAAGTCTTTTACTCAAGTAACATCTTGAAAACAGGCCTTTGGTGCCATTGGTACTTTTACTAAAACATTTGATTACTTTTTACACCACTGCTAAACTGTACTGCCATTTGAGGCATTGATTTCTCATGTCTACATTAATGCTTTTACTCCTAGGTCTAGATAGGGCTGTGTTGCGACCCTCTGATATGGCCATGGAGATTTTGCAGTATGTTTCCCCCCCTCCAAGACAAACTACATCTGGAGGATAGATTAAAACTATTTGGTTAAGTGAACTAAAGCTGTTTTTATTTCTATCACATTAAAAACGGGTGATTCATTCTATACAGTATATTTGATTAAGCTCATAAGAGACGATACATTAAAGTTAACAAAAAGTTTTACCTTTTTTCCCCCCCTTTTTTAGACGGTCCTAACAAGTACAGTAAAAATGACAATGTCTAGAATGTTCCCTTCTTTAAATCTGAGGTGATAGTATTAAAATAGATTTTTTTTCATGTTCAGGAGTGTAATGCATATGTTTCTACGATGTCTAGAAAGAGTGGTCCTAACAAGTACAGTAAAAATGACAATGTCTAGAATGTTCCCTTCTTTAAATCTGCGGTGATAGTATTAAAATAGATTTTTTTTCATGTTCAGGGGTGTAAAGCATATGTTTCTACAATGTCTAGAAAGGGTGGTCCTAAAACGTTCAGCATTAGTCAGAGGTCCTAAGAAGTTAAGTTATGTGAGAATGTGTGTGTGTGTGTGTGTGTGTGTGTGTGTGTGTGTGTGTGTGTGTGTGAGTGTGTGTGTGTGTGTGTGTGTGTGTGTGTGTGTGTGTGTGTGTGTGTGTGTGTGTGTGTGAGTGTGTGAGTGTGTGTGTGTGTGTGTGTGTGGCCACCTGCTCGCTTGCATCACCGCGTGCGTCACTCAGCAGAGGAGCTCGGGGCATGTGTGTGTGTGTGTGTGTGTGTGTGTGTGTGTGTGTGTGTGTGTGTGTGTGTGTGTGTGTGTGTGTGTGTGTGTGTGTGTGTGTGTGTGTGTGTGTGTGTGTGTGTGTGTGCGTGCGTGCGTGCGTGCGTGCGTGCGTGCGTGCGTAAATGTTTCATGAAATGGAAGGAATGTGAAGGTAGGAGTGCAGGAAAACAGCAGTGGTTGCTACTCAGACTTTACCAGTAGGTATAAAACAAACAAACATACATACAAAAGCAGTAAGTGTTGTTTTGCTTTTCTTTCTTTCATGTGTTGCAGGAGAAAGGGTGGGATTAATGGAGTGTAACACCAGGCAAATGCCTAATTATTCAGAAAAGCCCAAAACACGGAAAAGCCACGGAAGTTCAGTTCAACATGAGCGAATAGTAGTGTTGATTTCGTCGACTAAAACTATGACGAAAAATGTTTGTCGACTGCATTTTTTTCACTGACGAAAACTAAATAAAAACTAGAAAAGAAAATTTCTAAGAAATTTTAAGTGTGCCTGCAGCTCGCTAAGTCTGTGCAACCTTGTGTAGCGGTTGGTGTTAGCATTAGCGTTATTAACATTAGCATTTTTGTGCATAAACTTTAACATTATTGTTCTTCATATGACACCACCCACATGTCTGTACGACAAACGGTTCACGAGAAAACGGGTCACTTCCTGTTTGGTGAGGGGCACTTCCTGAAAAAAAAAATTCAAAAAAAAAAATTGAGAAAAAAAAATTTTTGAGAAAAAAAAATTGTGAGAAAAAAAATATTGTGAGAAAAAAAAATTGAGAAAAAAAATTTTGAAAAAAAAAAATGAGAAAAATAAAATTTGAGGAAAAAAAAAATTTTTTTAGAAAAAAAAATTTTAGAAAAAAATAATTGAGAAAAAAAAATTTGAGAAAAAAAAATTTGAGAAAAAAAATTTGGGAAAAAAAATTTTTTTATAAAAAAAAATTAGAGAAAAAAAAATTTGAGGAAAAAAAAATTTGAGAAAAAAAAATTGAGAAAAAAAAAATTTGAGAAAAAAAATTTTTGAGAAAAAAAATTTGTGAGAAAAAAAATTTGAGAAAAAAAAATTGAGAAAAAAAAAATTGAGAAAAAAAAATTTGAGAAAAAAAAATTGAGAAAAAAAAAATTGAGAAAAACATTTTTGAGAAAAAAAATTTGTGAGAAAAAAAATTTGAGAAAAAAAAAATTTGAGAAAAAAAATTGAGAAGAAAAAATTTGAGAAAAAAAATTTGAGAAAAAAAAATTTGAGAAAAAAAATTTGGGAAAAAAAAATTTGAGAAAAAATTTTTTTTTAGAAAAAAAAATTTGAGAAAAAAAAATTGAGAAAAAAAAAATTTGAGAAAAAAAAATTGAGAAAAAAAAATTTGAGAAAAAAAAAATTTGAGAAAAAAAATTTTGAGAAAAAAAAATTGTGAGAAAAAAAATTTGAGAAAAAAAAAATTTGAGAAAAAAAAAATTTAGAAAAAAAAAATTGAGAAAAAAAAAATTGAGAAATAAAATTGAGAAAATTGACACCAGCCGCGAGTCTGTACGACAAACGGTTCATGAGTTATAGAGGCACTTCCTGTTTGGCGAAGGACACTTCCTGTTACAGAGGGGGCGGGGCTTAATCAATCATCCCTATTGGCCGGAAAAAGACCAAAGTTGTGTGTGCATTTTAAAGTTTAAATCACGTTGCTAGGCAAAAGAATGGCAGAGTTATGTGGCGCCAAAGTTTCTGGTTTTTTTTCGGAGTCCCCCATTCTAAGTCAATGGGGTTTTTGGGCGTCGTTTTTTGCGAATTACGTCGCAATGGTAACGCGGATCGGAAAGAAAAGTAATAGCACACCATTCCCGGCCGAGCCGCACGTTTTGATGTATATATTGCGGCGGTGGCGTAAATTGTGCGGCACTTATTACGTGCCGAAATTTGTGGGATCATTATTATTATTATTATTATTATTATTATTAAGTATGGCGGATTACAATAAGTGTTTTGCTATTGCATAGCAGGCACACTTAACTACCGTAAATAAAAAGTAATCTGTGATGACTAAAACTAATACTAAATATATTGACAATTTCGTCAACAAAATAAAAACTAGACTAAAACGTTAGGGAGGGACTAGTGGTTGCCCTCAGGTGTTGTGTCTGCGACGCGTTGAGAGCTTGTAGATCGGATATTTTCAGCACGCAACCAAGCGTCATTATGATGCCATCAAGGCCTGCCAAAATACATTTTAGTTGACTAAATCAACAGTAGATTTAGTCGCTTAAAATCTTATATTTAGTCGACTAAAATTAGACTAAAACTAAAACTGTTCGGGTGACTAAATTATGACTAAAACTAAATGAAATGTTATTCAAAAGACTATGACTAAAACAAAATCAAAATTTGCTGTCAAAAACAACACTGTTCAACATGAGCGAATAGTGAGCATTACAACAGCAACCTGGAGCGAGGAGCAGCATTTCTCGGCGCCCCACTCGCCCCACTCGCCGTTGCATTAGTTCGACGCTGATGTTGCATGCTAACCCAGTGAAATGCTAACCTGCCGACACTGGTGGTGAATGCTAACATGGTGAATGTTAACCTGGTGAATGGAACTTAGCCTAAACCAAACCCTAAACTCAGTAAAACTATGCCTAAACCGAACCATAAAACCTAACCCTAACCCTTAGTCGAAATAATGACACATAGAAATATCAAGCGTTTCCCCCACTCCGCTTGTATGCTACCTACCTACCTACCTACATACCTACCTACCCACCCACCCACCCTGTAATCCCTGAATATCACTCAAAACAAAAACAGAGACACGATGTAGTAGTAAAATCAAACCTCGGTTCGAAGTGGAGCGGTGAATTTGAGCAGCTGTACCCTATGTGAGTGAGTGAGTGAGTGTAAACTGTGCCTGTGAGTGAGTGGTGAGTGTGCCTGGCCTGCACAAAACAGCGCCCCTCCTTTAACTAGTGTGTTGTGTGTGGCCACTCAAGGTATTGCCAGGCTACGGACACGGCCAGCCACCCAGCCAGCCACCCACCCACATACCCACGGACATACCTGTCTATTGGGAGCGCTTTCACCGCTCCAAAAAGCAGTATCTAGTATGCAGCACATTTTACCTGCATTACTGGTGAACTAATGGCCGGGCACTGTTACCCCAATCAGCAAGGGGAGTTTGGGAATATTTCCCCATAGTTCCAGAGTTGAATTATGATCGGGGTTTTGCTGTGCAGGTAGGCATGGTAATGAGCTGGCTGACAGAAAGTACGGTTTTGTTTTGCGTCATGTGCTTGTCTGTTCCTACTCAACTAATGGTGCTCTAATGTTCAAAGGATTGCTATTTCTATCCTGACTATGCAGCTATGTCTCTGGGTCTGGGACAAGGGGCTTTTTGTTGTAACATGATCTGAAGTGAAGTGTGACAAATGAGATTGATGTCATCAACCCATTCAGGCCGGGAACACATTTTGCTGTTTGGGAGGGGCTTACAGTACATGTACAGTATGTAGCAACATATTTGTTTTGTAGGCTAATTTCTGATTTAGCCCTATTCTATAGGTTAGGCCTAAATGGGTTAAGCCCATAGCTTGGAATGCCCATATATGGACATGGAAAGTACCCACTCTGTGTAAGCTGTTGAACGTACCCACACTGTGTGAGCTGGTAAATGTACCCATACTGTGTAAACTGTTGAAAGTGTTTTGTCTTAACTTTTGAAAAATGTTGCCTGTAATGACAAGCAAAATGGGAAAGCCAGGTGTTAAAGGGGAATGCCACTCATTTTCAACATTGAACGATGTCTTTAATATAGGCCTACCTTAGAGCAGGGGTCTTCAACAGGGGGTCCGGGACCTCTAGGGGGTCCTCAGAGTTACTAGAGGGGGTCCTCCAAATCTTTGTGTGATAGAAACTTGTTTTTCACCTTTTTGCCAGACCCATGAAATGGGTAGGCCTACATAAGCAAATGTCGGTCTGTCCCTTTTCTATATAAAGGGTATATATGATGATGACATGATGATGACATGCCTAGAAAAGGCATGATGTCATAAATGATGATGACAGACAGGGGGTCTGGCACAACCAGGTTGACCTGGTCTAGTTTATATTTACCACTTGAAACCTAGCGTCCTTATTCTGAAAACTTTAGCCAAAAACAGCAGATCTAGCCCGAGGCGTTGTGAGCTTGTAGATCGGCTATAGGCAAAGAGCTTTGTTGTAGAGGGGAAAAAGAGCAGACTCAGTACAGAGTGAAAGGTCAAGTTTATTAAGTATTGACGGTTCAAGAATCCAAAATACACTGTTGATTGTGCTGTTAAAAGATGAAACTATATGGAATCTATTGACAGGTAAATGGTAAATGGTGCATTTATATAGCGCTTTTATCCAAGGCGCTTTACATAGATTGTGCATTACATTCACCCATTCACGCACACATCCATACACCGGTGACGGAGGAAACCATGCAAGGCACCAACCTACTCACCGGGAGCAATTAGGGGTTCAGAGTCTTGCTCTCTCTTCGACATTAACTCAGGGGGAGCCCGGGTTCGAACTGGGAACCCTTCGGGAACCCTTCGTGCTCCAATAACGGTTTCTCTACCCCTGAGCTATACCGCCCCTCCACAGGTTGTGGGGGTCCCTGCTTTATCTCTCTCTCAGCAAAGGGGTCCTTGGTCTGAAAACGTTGAAGACCCCTGCCTTAGAGTTGTTGGAAATAAGAACCGGAGGATTGATTTTGGGGTCATGTGATCAGTGACATCATGAACGTGTAGTCTTTGGCTTACAGATTATTTGCAGATTCAAACATTCTATCTGCTTTTGCCAAAATTAGTTTTGTATTTTTTCTTTTCTTTTTTTTTTTTAGCAGTGCTACTATGAGGAGCTCCGACATCTGGCTTTGTCCGTTTGTACGGCGACTAAGAGGATCGCCCAGGGTCACTTTGGACAAGCTTCGCGGGATGCTCCATGAAATAGCATCTCTCACTTCACACTTGGTGTAATTTTATTCTTTATTTTTCTTACTACAACAGACCACCCAACTAATTAGGTTGAGTCTTGAGGTAACATTCTGTACCTAATTGACATTTGTTTGAGGATAAAAACAAATACATTTTTATTTTCATTTATTTATTTATTTTATTTATATGTATTTATTTATTTTTTTGTAGTTTATTTTTTATGTTGCAAAGACTATATTGCCATCCAAACCCTGTCCATAGTCAATACATTTTAGAGGAAACCTAGTATGGGTGTAATATTTATTCTCTCATAATGGAACTATAGGTTAGGACACAGATTCAATAGGACTATTTAAAGGGACCGTCCCCCAGGGCCCTGTTAAGAAAAGTCCTATGAGGTGGCCTCAGCCTATGACAAATCGTTTCATAATATTATAGCAGTAACTAAACGGAAATAATTTGTCACGTTTTACTGCCACGCCGCTCCGTCGGAATCCCGCCGGTAACTCTCCGCTCCGCCGGCACCGGCATCCCGCCGCTCTGCCGCCGCCGGCACTCGCGACTGTTTTTCTGCGGACGGCAGAGGAATCCGCAGAGAGCCGAGAAGTCCGCGGAAGGCCAGGAAATCTGTGGTAACTTCCGTGGTCGCGGAATTGCAGATTCCTGGGAGGACTAGCTAATAATGCCCGTCCCTCCTTCAACCATTTCTCCTTCTCCAGTAACAAATGAGTGTCTTTGTTCCTCAGTTCTTCCTGGGTGATGTCCAGTTGGGCCTGCAGCTGCCCGTTCCTCTCAGCCAAGCCCTCATTTTCTATAGCCAGACTATCAACCTCCTCTGACAATTCCTTCTCCTTCGCAGACCAAAGATCACAGACCGAAGATAATCTTTGGTTTTCCTCATGGCTCAGGTCCAGTTCGGTCTGCAGGAACACAATCTTTTTAACCAAAGCTTCATTTTCTCCCGAGAGTGTCTGTCTTTCCTTCAACCATTTCCCCTTCTCCAGTAACAGATGAGTGTCTTGGTTCCTCAACTCTTCCTGGTTGACGTCCAGTTGGGTCTGCATCTGCCCGTTCTTCTCAGCCAAGCCCTCATTTTCTTCAACCAATCTATCAATCTCCTCTACAAACAATTCCATCGAATCGCAGTCCAAAGCAAATCTTTGGTTTTCTTCATAGCTCAGGTCCAGTTGGGTCTGCAGCAGCCCGTTCTTCTCAGCCAAACTCGCCTTTTCTCCAGCTAATCTGTCAACCTCCTTTAACAATTCCTCCTCCTTCTTAGACCAAAGATCGCAGCCCGAAGATAGATGATTCGCCTTCGACCATGTCTCCCCTCTGACCCTCAGCTCTTCCTGAACGAGGACCAGGTGGTTCTGGAGTTGCCAAATCTTATTAACCAAAGCTTCATTTTCTCCAGCTAATGCCTGATTCGCCTTCGACCAGGTCTCCCCTTTGACCCTCAGCTCTTCCTGAACGAGATCCAGTTGGTTCTGGAGTTCCCGTCTCTCCTTCTCCCATTTGTCAGCATACTTAAACGAAAGATACGCCTGGGTCTTCATTTCTTCCAGGGTGTCCAGCTGCTGCTGGAGTTGCCTGTTCTTCTCAACCAAAGCCTCGTTTTCCTCAGCTGGTTCCCGCCTCTGCTTCAACCACGCCTTGTCCTCGTCGCTGAGCCAAAGCTGAGCGTCGATATCCATGTCTTCCACGTTGTCCAGCAGTTGGTTCTGCAGTTGCGTATACTTTTCAAGAA
Source organism: Nannobrachium achirus (assembly GCF_963921795.1). Taxonomy (NCBI): domain Eukaryota; kingdom Metazoa; phylum Chordata; class Actinopteri; order Myctophiformes; family Myctophidae; genus Nannobrachium; species Nannobrachium achirus. The sequence goes on from NC_137827.1 coordinate 5,686,911, forward strand.
AAGTGTCGATTTCATCAGATAGTGCCCGCATGAAGTCCAAAGCATTGTCCGGGTTAATTGGGTTCTTTGGCGAAACGGCGGTTCTCAGTTCATTCAGGATGTGGCACAGATGATTCTTAACTTGTCCAGACCAGGATTCCATTTATCCAGCTAGTTCGCCCCTGTCTCGAAAAGACCTTCAAACTGAACTATCGCAAAAACACAGAAGATCTCAACAGCTACACTGGGAATGCACTAGATATACTGCTGCAACTAAGACCATGGCTGGCCATGTGGAATCATCCCTGTCCATATGTGGAGTTTCCACATTGGCCACGCCCAAATATGGAGGACGAGATGTAAGTAGGACCCAATTGTGTCAGCTCAAATGACGGTAGACTAGTTACGGGATGTAAGCTTAGGTTAGGTTAGGCTTTTTTGACTCAGGTCACCCCTGTAAATAACCTTTTCATCCACGGCACCCCTGAATTACACTGTTAATTTATAGAATCTTACATCGTATTGGAGAAATATTGGTTTCCATCAGAACTGAATGAAAATAACTTTAGATTTGACGTTTAACCACTTGAACGCCAGCATGCCTATTCTGCGGGGAAGGTTTTTTTTGGTGAAGAGAGTTGTCATAGATGGAAAAATAACTCATCAAGTACATTGAAAATCAGGTCTGTTTTACTATAGGCATAGTGAAATGATGTTGATGTAGTGGAGTGGGGGTGGCATAGCTCAGGGGTAGAGAAACCGACATTAGAGCACAAAGGGTTCCCGAAGGGTTCCCAGTTCGAATCCGGGCTCTCCCTGAATTAATGTCGAAGAGTCTTTGAGCAAGACTCTGAACCCCTAGTTGCTCCCGGTGAGCAGGTTGGTGCCATGGTTTCCTCTGCCATCGGTGTATGAATGAATGGGTGAATGTAATGCACAGTCTATGTAAAGCGCTTGGATAGAAATGCTATATAAATGCACCATTTACCATTTAGTGATATATTGATGAATTCCAAACATTATCAAATTGTCTCGTGGCACCCCTGGACTGGTATCATGGCACCCCGGGGTGCCCCGTCACCCACTTTGAAAACCCCTGAAATATGCAACCACACTTGCAATTTCCAATTGCATCTTTTCTAGTTCTTACTTGCACCAGCAGAGTGTGCAAGATCCTTTAGACAAATAAGGGGCAGCGTTCTTGGTGACATCGTCACCAACACGTGCGACCTGATATAAATATCGAGAAAGATGCAATTCTGGGAAATTGCAAGTGTGGTCGCCATTTTTGCAACGGGGCTAATGAAGAGGCAACGTGGGCATACGTCACCATACGTCACATGTAACTTTTAGCCAATAAGTAAGCAGCAAAAAAAAATGCTTTTAGCCAATGAGGAGGCTGCATAGAGGTGACGTCACGAGAATGCTGCTTCCTCATTGGCTAAAAGTTCCTCCATAAACTCGGACCAATAACAATAGTGCATTACCCTATAGGCAACCACGCTAACAAGGCGCAAGTGCCAACTTGCCTTCTGTTCAATAATGTCAACACAGTAAAAAATAAAAGATGGGAAAACTCAAAAGTTTAAGGCAACAAACTTCAGAAAACTTAAGTTAAACAATCAACCTGCATGCTTAAGTTGGTTTAGTTGGTTTATCTTACATTTTTCAGTTGCCTCTACTTATTGCGACCGTCAGGTCGCAGTTACTATCAAAACCTCGACCAGCTGTCTGTCCGTCAGTCTGTCTGTCTGTCTGTCACAGGTCACACGTCACACTTTTGCCCTGCTCATATCTCCAGAATCGTTGCCCCGATCCATGCCAAATTCAATTCACACATGACCCTCTTCTAGCGCCACCATGAGGCAGATTCTAGTAAAACATATTTTTGGACACAGCTCCTACAATTTTTGCCCTAAAATCACGCAAATCGGTACACAGTATGTCTACACTCATGTCATCAACATGGATCTGTCCCATATAGCGCCACCTTCAGGCCAATTTCTTCAAACACATTTTTGGACACTACTCCTACACATTTTGTCCTAAAATCACGCTGCGACCTGGCGGTCGCTTATCTCCCGATTAGGGAGTCTTACTGGTATAGGTTTTGCTTGAGTTTGTTTAACTTAAAATTCTCAGTTGCCCTAACTTAAAGGGTTTCTGAAGTGTGTTGCTTTAAAATTTGTAGTTTTCCCAACTTTTAATTTGTTTTACAGCGAAGAGGTTTATGAAAGAAAGATTTAGTGAGTAATAAATAAGAACAAAATAAGTTAGTATTTGTTTTTTGAGGTACATGCCGGGATTTGAACCCAGGATCTCCTGTTTACTGCAGGCACTTTCACCAGCTAAGACACAGTAACTACGTTAAAGACTGATGATTTCTCTTCTACTTGCCAACAGTAGACCTTTTCAGGCCGCAATCCCAAAAATAATCACATTTGAACTGGGGACGCCTCACCCTGCACAAGCAGGAATTGTAGGAGTTGGCATTACATTTAGTTTGACTCGATCTATTCCATTGTGAAAATAGCCGATCTACATGCTCACAACGCCTCGTGTTGCGAGGCGTTGTGAGCATAGATCTGCTATTTTCAAAATTTCTGAACATTTGACCAATGTTTGACCAGAGGTACTAAAAAGGTCTTTTAAGTCCTTAAATTGTCACTTTAGAAATGTGCAGATTCCCTCTATACACTTATACTGTATGTTGGTCTGTTTACTGCTGAGTGAGAAAACAATGTTAACATTTGGCTAAACATCTGGGGACCCCCAAAATAATTTGGGGACCCCTCTGGGGGTCCCGACCCACAGGTTGAGAACCACTGCTGTAGCCTACTTGTGGGGACGTTTGTCCCTCAGAAGTATAGTAATATATATACGTACACAGACACATGTGCACAGGTTCGCACGCACGCACGCACGCACGCACGCACGCACGCACACACGCACACACACACACACACACACACACACACACACACACACACACACACACACACACACACACACACACACACACACACACGCATGCACACAGGGTTATTTAAAGCGTCCAGCTCTCAGTCCATCTGAAACGTGGCTGGGGGCTCAATCACTTCTGTTACCCCCGGCAACCTGACCAGTACGTGGTCCACCTAACAGCTGCTTAGCGGAGATAATGGAGAGAAAAAAACTGTGAGTGTGTGCACAGGGGCGTCACACCAAATTCTGGGCCCTGGGTACAAGGATTCACTGTGGGCCCCCCATGAATGTTAACTATTGAAAAATAGCAGATATACAAGCTCACAGCGCGGCACCGAGTGCCGCGCTGCGAGCTTGTAGATCTGCTATTTTTGAAAAATCGTGAAAATGTGCCAAGAAACCTATGTTTCCATGTCAGTGATGCTCAAACTTTTTCATGTGAAGGACCCCCCTCAAAATATTTAGTTCCAGGGACCCCCCAGAAGCAAAATTTTAGTTACAAATGTTCACTTAAAAAATACATATATTCAAAGATTTGCGCACATTTTCACGACTTTTCAAAAATAGCAGATCTACAAGCTTGTGAGCTTGTATATCTGCTATTTTTCAATAGCTAAAGTTACTAGGGCCCCTCCACCTTGGGCCCTGGTAACTCAGTCCCACTTTCCTACCACTTGTGACACCCCTGTGTGTGCGTGTCTGTGTGTCTGTGTGCGACTGTGCGTGCGTGCGTGTGTGTGTGCGTGCGTGCGAACTCGTGCACAAATGTCCTCACCGAATTTGAGAAATGACAGCCTTGCGCAGGTACTGTGGCTTAGCTGGCGAATGCGCCTGTCTTGAAAACGTTAACTGTTAACTTTTCGTGAAAGAGTTTGGACTTTCCGACGTGCAGCTTTTTCTGAACTCTAATTCGGGGTAATGCTTTTCAGAAGTTGCGAGTGACCTCATTTTGCAGTTGAACCAGATCTTTCAGACAAAGCGTTCGATGGCCGGAGACTGTATGGAGTGGAGTGTATAAAGTTTAAAGTTAAGGCATAAGAGCTGGTACTTAAAGGTGATACACCATGCATTTAAAAAGTATTTATGTCATATTGTTTATGTCCCAAAAACGTTTTTCAAAAGGTTTGAGGCTAAATTACCACTCCTGAATAGAGAGCCTCTCTCATTTTTGAATGGCTCTCAGAGCATTTCAGCTGCAGTACCACCCCCCCCCCCCCCCCCCCCCAAATCTTTTTGAAAAAAAAAAAAATCTTTTGAAAAAATCTTTTTTTTTTTATGAGCACAATCGGCAGCAAATCTGGATAGCCTGTTTTGAGAACCCGTGGGATACTTTTAACCTTCGCCTTCTCAAAACCAGAGAAAGACACAACGGTCTGAAATGGGACTTAATTTGTAAGGATAGAAGGTGCTAGTGGGACCCCAAAAAAAGGTTTTAAAATAGGAAAAGTGAAATTTCATGGTGTATCACCTTTAAGACAATCAAAATAGAGCCCTGAGTCTCCTATACAGCTTGAACTGCACAAGTAGACACACACGCACAAACACACGCACACACGCGCACACACACACAAATACACTCGCGTGCACGTGCAGAATATGCACAGCACAGGTTCAGCATGAATTGACCAGTGCTGGCCTCTCGGCTGCATTAATGCAGCAGTGAAATGCTAACAGATGGACCCGTGACAACACCTATAAATCACTAGTACTACCCTCCAAGACTTCAGTGAGCTTTTCTTCTAACATACTGTACATTTGAAACTATATTAAATATGTGTTGGTCAGTCCTGGGCCCTGCACACGATGATGATTTTTATGTAAAGCTTTTGCGTCTGGATTCAGCCGAGATGGTAAAGATAATATCGACCACCGCCTGTTTAAAAACCATGCCTTTCCTTTACAAGCCCACACAAATGTAATCAGGGTTTAACAGGCTGGCTGTAACATTTTAATATGTTTGCATGTCAGTGACACAACGTATATAATAATTGTGTTCCTGGACTCAGGCTTGTCTATGTGTTAACTGTTCTGCTGCCCTTGACGACGCTCACCGTCATTGAAAGGGTTAATACCATGGCGCCGTTGACGGCGAGGACTGTCAATCTTACTGTATATACAGTAAAGTTATTATTACTTACTGTACGTCGCTCCGGTCCCGCCCGCATCGGTAATGTCCGCGATTTGTTTACAGCGCACATCGGGCGTGCACGCGAAGTGAATGCCCTCCATAGTAAATCCATTGAGAGGCCCATAAAGAGACTTCATTTACTCAAAAGGGACATTCTTATACAAAGGATGGTCTCCACTCTCCATACTGTACACAAAAGCTGGGCGCAGCCATGTTTCTTTTCTGGGCTCACACTGTCATATGACTAGATGACGTAATCGTTGCCGTCAAGTGATAATCCAAAAAAACAAAAACAACCCCCTTCCGGCCCTTCAAAATAATAGCGGCGGCCTATGGAGGAAACGGCGTGGCACCGAGGCACAAAGCAAACCTTCAGATTAAGAGGCAGTAGTTGTGTTAATAATGAAAAAGGGAATGCATTATTACGCATTATCAACTATTAAAAGATAGCAGATATAAGCTCACAGTGTGGCACCGAGTGCTGCGCTGTGAGCCTGTATATCTGCTATTTTTTTGAAAAATTGTGAACATTTGTCTGCTTGTCTTTGATAATTTTTTGACCAGATTCTAAAAAATATATGTATAAAAAGGGTTTTGAAAAGCGCATGTTCTCAAACTTTTTTCATGTCAACCCAAATCTCAAAATATTATGTATCAGCTGGATCTAGTTTCTCCATTTCCATGCTCTAAACTACTGGCGAGGGAAATTTGCGAGCCTCGTTCATTGCAAATGGCTGCCCCCTGCAGTAAGTTTGGCTCGATGACAGATATGTCTTTTACAAAATATTGCGTTTGTAAATAATGGATGGATATTCTTTCTAATCGCAAAGGTAAGCTAGTTTTAAGCTACTTTGATGGGATTTTAAGACATCCTACGTGGCAGAGGAAAAAGGAACATGCAAGGTTTCCACCTGACAGCTAACGATATAGTGTGATATTAGAATGATAAATGTTGCCCACTGTTGCACTCACACAGACGCACGCGCGTGTGTTCAGACACAGAGACATGTCGTACACTCACACCAATTTAGCTATTATGTCATTTTGTCTGTTTTCTGGACGTTTGGTGTCACTCTCGATATTGTTGTTGTCACCCTGGCTCTCATCATAATGACAGTTCCACTGTGTTTTTTACTCTGTTTTCATTCTCATTTCATTTTCATTTTCATCATGCCGTCTCTCTCGCATATTCAATGACTGCATCCACACACTATCATAAGTCATCAACGCTATGCTGTGTGTGTGTGTGTGTGTGTGCGTGTGTGCGCGCGCGTGTTATCATCATCACATTATTCCCTATCATTGTGTTTTTCCGCTTTTCCAATTTCAGTCTGAATTTGCATCCAGACAATTTCATTTATTGTCAAAGCTCACCGATCAACAGGCTGACGTGTGCGTGTGTCTGTGTGTGTAATTTGCCACGTGACTGGGTATTCTTGGTGGCTGTACTGTGTGTGTGTGTGTGTGTGTGTGTGTGTGTGTGTGTGTGTGTGTGTGTGTGTGTGTGTGTGTGTGTGTGTGTGCGCGTGCATTTTCTTTTTTTAATATGTTTTTATTGGTAGGACAGTAGACAGGACAGGACAGGACATGGGGAGAGAGATGTGGAGTGACACGCAGCAAAGTTGGTCGGGATCGGGACTCGAACCAGCGACACCGAGCCTGGACCGGTAGCCCAGCGCCCCCCTCCCCCCCCCCCAGATCTACAAGCAAACACAAAACATTACAATATGGAGAAAAGAGCTTTTTCCCCCCGACATTGAGGATAATGTCTGACAGCTATGAACATATCGTTGTGCAGAAACCTTGGACAACCTAAAGCTGCACTACGTACGGTAACTCTCCTCTTCGCGTCACCAGGTTGCCTCAGGGGCGTCAATTGGGTATGGCAGGGGTATGCAGCTGCCATACCCTGGGTCCAGGGGGGAAAATAAAAGTTACTTTTAAAATATAAATCCATGAATGTCGCTTTGTCTATCTGAGCTGGTTATTGTGTTGTTAAATTACAGTAAAATAACTACAAATGCAAAATTTAACAAAATGGTCACTTTAACAAGGTATTATAATTATATTCTCCACACTGTATTCTCCCCATCTTGACAGAATGGTATATTCCCAGGTTCCGCAGGTCAGCTGCACAGGTGTAATGCATTATTGTTAATTGTGGCACGTTTACTAACATGCCAAGTTTAGATGCACTTGAACAACCGTTCCAGGCTGCCATATCCAGCCCAAGAAACTGTAGATACCTGTGTAAAAAAACTGACAAAAGCAGTTTGTTTTTTTCAGACATTGTGAAAATAGCCGATCTACATGCTCACAACGCCTCGCAGCGTAGATCTGCTATTTTCACAATAGAAACGTGTTATCCAAAATGTAATGCCTCTTTTCCATGAGGACTCCCATCTTTGCCATACCCTAGCTTTGGCTGAACTGACGCCACGAGGTTGCTTGGTGCTCGTTTACTAAACAGGTCGTTTGATCCGGTCTAGACCGGCTGGCATCCTAGACCGCAGGGCAGAAGAAGCGGCGTCGCATTGTTTTGGTTCCCCGTTTGTTTCCACAATCCCTATTTAAATGCTAGAGGAGTGCAGTCTTGCCAGTCGCTGCGAGTTGGACTAAAAGATGCATATACCAAACAAACTTTTCAAAAAATAAGCAAAACTACGCCGCATCAAGGGTTTTATTGGGTAGGTACTAAAATGGTGTCATTGAGCACGAGGAATTGTTTTGGGTCAAAACTGACTCCGGTTTGGTGTTTCCGGCCAAAGTCCGTTTTGATTACAACATGTTGTAGGCTGAAAAATAGCCCTAAATTGGAAGCGATCCCAGGCTACTCCTCTTCTAACCCACATCTGAAACCTGTTCCCTGCACAAGTGCTGACATTTTTGCCATTCAGCTAATAGAGTCAGCCTGCTTGCTCAGGGGACAAATTGAATCCTGACCATCAGGTCAATATTAGCGAGTTTAAGCTAGATGGTTTTCAATACGGCAACGCCAGGCGGACTACGGCTGCTATGACGTAATCACCGTAGCGATCAAAATGGTTAAGCAAAGCCTCGGCGGTGGCGGGTTCCCACCCCTTTCACTGAACGCTTTGGTTCCCATGGCGACGCGTACACGCAGCAGACGGAGCAGGCGCTACGTGGGAAGGGACCTTCTGCCGTATAGTAGAGACGGCTGGGGCGACGGCAGGTTGATCTATCGAGCGCGGATCATTTCCGGTTACCGTTGTCATCTGCCGTTGCCGTTGCGAGCTTAAACTCGCTATTCATGTCAGATCCTGTGTCTATAGGTGAGACATGACCTTTGACACCATGCAAATCTCAATAGAGCAGGGAGAGGGCATAAAGGGAAAAATGCCAGGGCAGGAAGGCCATCAAATAAGACAAGATTTTAGTCCATTGAAATAATGAATTGAATTTCAGGGTTACATTTGATATGTACAATATCTGCTGTGAAATAAATAAATGGGTCTTTAAAATCTGATGCTCAGCACTCCACACATCAAAGATACTGGATTGGTTTAAAAATGGGGACTCAACAAGACACTGGTGTCTATATGACAAGAAAGACACTGGTGTCTACATGACAAGAAAGACACTGATGTCTACATGACAAGAAAGACACTGGTGTCTACATGACAAGAAAGAGACACTGGTGTCTACATGACAAGAAAGAGACACTGGAGTCTACATGACAAGAAAGAGACTGATGTCTACATGACAAGAAAGACACTGGTGTCTACATACTGACAAGACATACAGAGGAGAAAGTGGTACAGTCAGCTGGGGCATTAAGGCCACTGTGGCCTCAGGTCATGCCATTGGTTTGAGGGGCACAAGGCCAAACTGAGGGGCAACGACGGCCATGGCCTTCATGGGCTCCATGAAATTCCTGCCCTGATTAACCTGCTCTACCATACAGATTGTATACATTATATGGTATTAACGTACTCTACCATACACATTGTATAAGTGTGTGTGTGTGGGTGTGTGGGTGTGTGCCTGCATTCATGCGTGCATGTGTGCGTTTCAGATGATTTATGACAACGGTAATTCCAACGCACATTCTTACAAGCCTCTTCTTCCTTCTCTTCACCGCGCTAACCCACTTCTAACCTTTTTGTCTTTCTATCTGTGTGTGTGTGTGTGTGTGTGTGTGTGTGTGTGTGTGTGTGTGTATGTGTGTGTGTGTGTGTGTGTGTGTGTGTGTGTGTGTGTGTGTGTGTGTGTGTGTGTGTGTGTGTGTGTGGACAAGTGGGAGGAATGATTAATGTCTTCATAATGGAGTCATATGGGTTTTACATATTTCGTTGTTGTCAGATGAAAACCTTGTATGTCCAAAACCGTGCGTTTTGCATTTATCATTTCGTTGTGTGCTTGGAGATCTGCTGTGAAACGGCCTTGTATGATGAAGCAGGGCTTTACTTTGCGAAAGAACTTACATATTTGAAATTTGGAGATACAAGGTTTCTGCCCGACAGTGACAATTTGGTTAATGCAATTATACTATGTATGTATGTATGTATGTATGTATGTGGGTCAGTGACGTGACGCCCCAAAAAATGTGTTTTTAAAAAAACTTTAAATTGCAGGCATAAAAGTTATTTACTTTTGTTCTACTCACTCGCAACCTTATGGAAATACATTTTGTTTTTAGATATTTTATTGGAATCAGACTTTATTCAGCAGTTTGTTGTACTTGTGCCTAAAATCGTCATATGGTGTGACGTGAAAATAATTGTTCATAAAATGAAAATGGAGTACATCTTTCTTAAGTTACTCACTTTATCAAAGTCCTTTATCATAACTAACCAGTGATCCACAATAGTTTTTTGAAAATGAATTATATCTGTATATTTTTTTCATAATCGACACTCTGTGTGAGGCCCATGTTCATGATCTTACAACATATTTTAAATGTATTCTGTCAAAACTTTCTCTAAAATTACACAAATATTTGTGACTCTTCCTGATAATATTCTCTATGTAATCCATAAATATTCTTTTGGTTTAATCATTAATAAAGGTATGATTTTTCACTATTTGGAATGTCACACCAAATGATTTAGTGTCACACCGTATGATCATATCTTCATGTGTCAAAGCAAACTGTGTTTTAACCTACCTATTAGTGAGTACTGAACTATTGATTGATTAAACAATTACCCAGGATAACATGGCCTTAATATTTCTGAACAGGATATTATTGTAGGGCTTTAACATGGGATAAGAAAGAATTGTAGTAGTAGATGGATGATGAGGATGTGCACAGGAATGCTACGCACACCTAAGTCTTCTGCCGGCCCACGGCAGAAGGATCCTAAAGAGACAATAAGGCGCATAGCCACACTTGGAGCCAAGGCAACATTTTATTAACACCAATTAGTGGAAACAGAACTCAGCATTCAGGTAAATTGCTTTTTTCCGAAGTCTCCTGAACTTGAACACAGCATTTTGTGTTGAACAAATGTAATTAGGAATCATGACATTACACCAC